>NC_074670.1:80410125-80450125 GCF_029448725.1 Salvelinus fontinalis
TATTGCTGGCCTCATCTTAACCCTAACGTTGATGTTCAGTGTCGTAGAGAGACTTTATGGATATTGTCCTTGAGGTTAAAACATGTGATTAATCGGATGGAGAAGATGTTTTGAGAGGCAATTGGTAGTGTTAATGCAGCTAGGTGAAACACCAAATACAGACGTAGGATCTTCATTTGATCACTCGTTTGTTGCCGAGAATGTCCCTCCACTACAGGAAATGCAAACTTGTAGTGTATTTGATTTTTTTTTTTATTATTCAAAAGTTTGTCATTTCCACTTTCAAATTTTAGACTTGATTTGCCCTAATGAAAAATGTATCAACCCCTTACAAAAACGTCCATGAATTATAATCCACATCATAATTCAAATTTCCTGTTGCTGCAGGATTATTTTCTTTGCTCAAATTAAGATCCAGCATCTGTAAATTCTTTATAAACCTTAATTATTCTTATTTTAAATGTATGTAGTTCTGTTCTTGTCTATTAATGTTCTGTGTAATGTCATGTTTCAATGTTTTGTGTGGCCCCCGGGAAGAGCAGCTGCTGCTTTCGCAAACAGCAAATGGGTATCCTAATATATACTGTAGATCATGCTGTAACCTAATGCTAGAGTCCATAGTTTTGATGGAAAGTCTGCTTGTGGCAACGATAATGATGTCAAACAAATAACACACAAAGATATCATTTTATCAATAATTTGACTTGTCATCTTTGATCTCAACTGGAGCTCATAGTGCTGTGACAAGATAAGCAGCACACAGGAAAAGAGTACAACATCAGATAGATATGGAACGTTCTATATTACAATAAAGGACTCTAGATAGATAGATATGGAACGTTCTGTATTACAATAAAGGACTCTAGATAGATAGATATGGAACGTTCTATATTACAATACAGGACTCTAGATAGATAGATATGGAACGTTCTATATTACAATACAGGACTCTAGATAGATAGATATGGAATGTTTATATTACAATAAAGGACTCTAGATAGATAGATATGGAACGTTCTATATTACAATACAGGACTCTAGATATATAGATATGGAACGTTCTATATTACAATAAAGGACTCTAGATAGATAGATATGGAACGTTGTACAATAAAGGACTCTAGATATATAGATATGGAACGTTCTATATTACAGTAAAGGACTCTAGATAGATAGATATGGAACGCTCTATATTACAGTAAAGGACTCTAGATATATAGATATGGAACGTTCTGTATTACAATAAAGGACTCTAGATGGATAGATATGGAACGTTCTATATTACAGTAAAGGACTCTAGATATATAGATATGGAACGTTCTATATTACAATAAAGGACTCTAGATGGATAGATATGGAACGTTCTATATTACAATAAAGGACTCTAGATAGATAGATATGGAACGTTCTATATTACAATAAAGGACTCTAGATAGATAGATATGGAACGTTCTATATTACAATAAAGGACTCTAGATCGATAGATTATTGCAACGTGTGGGTCTAATCCTGAATGCTGATTGGTTAAAAACGCATTCCAGCCAGTGTCTATTCTACAAGTTACCAGTACATCTATGACGTTAAAATGCCTATTTACTCTGTTCCATCTGACTGCGCGCAATCCACTGTCTCATCAGCCCAGCCAGGAAGCTATGAACTTTATCTCCACTATGAAAATAATCTAGATAGTTTCACCTGTCTTGTGATTTTCCCCTTTATCCCATGTGCATTTGTACCTGTGTTTTCTGTTCGTCTGTTGCCAGTTCGTCTTGTCTCGTCAAGCCTACCAGCATGTTTTATCCCGTACTCCTGTTCACTCTAGTCCCTGTTTTCTAGTTCTTACGGTTTTGACCATTCTGCCTGCCCTGACCCCGAGCCTGCCTGCCATTCTGAACCTTTCTGACTCTGCCCTGTAGGCCTACCTGGTTGGACTACCTGTTTGACAGATGAAATTAGGCTGTTGCTATATCCATAGATTTGTCTGTCAATTCCTCCACCTACCATGCACTCTTTAAATAACCTACCTCTATGTCAGTGAAGGGCTGTTAACTTCTCTAGGATAGGGGGCAGCATTTTCACGTTTGGATGAAAAGCATACCCAAATTCAACTGCCAGCTACTCATCCCCAGAAGATAAGATATGCATATTGTTAGTAGATCTGGAAGGAAAACACTCTGAATTTTCTAAAACTGTTTGAATCATGTCTGTGAGTATAACAGAACTTATTTAGCAGGCGAAACCCTGTGGACCCTGAAGACGGGATGATCTGTGTTTAGTCAGTCAGAATGACAGACCTAAGAGTTCATTTAATTGTAGACCTAAGAATTCATTTAATTGTAGACCTAAGAGTTCATTTAATTGTAGACCTAAGGATTCATTTAATTTTAGACCTAAGAGTTCATTTAATTGTAGACCTAAGAATTCATTTAATTGTAGACCTAAGAATTCGTTTAATTGTAGACCTAAGAATTCATTTAATTGTAGACCTAAGAATTCATTTAATTGTAGACCTAAGAATTCATTTAATTGTAGACCTAAGAATTCATTTAATTGTAGACCTAAGAATTCATTTAATTGTAGACCTAAGAATTCATTTAATTGTAGACCTAAGAATTCATTTAATTGTAGACCTAAGAGTTCTGTAGACGTCAATCAATAAATTTCAATAAAAACCTTGAACCCAACTTGTCCCTGGCTTTTCCTACAAATATGTGTATTTTACTTTCTAGCAGTAGACCTACATTCAAATAAAATAGGATAAAAGACTAAGACGTTATGAACAGTTTATCCTCGATGCGTTATGGAGGTCTGCTGTACCATGTGCATTATAACAGCAGAATAGCCGGGACTCATTGACTAGCCTACCAATAGCCACCGGTCTAATAAATCTATTTAATATACACAATCACAAAGAAATCCATTCATATTTTGTTTAGGAAGATCTTAAAAAGAAATATGACATTAAGACAATTTACATCAAAAGAACAGAACATAGCATGTTTTGTTATAATAGCTGAGTCTACGACTGCGCCATGTCAATGAAATTAACTTGTTCATTTAGGAGACATCACATGCTTCTTTTCCCAAGACCTTTACAATGTGAATATGATGTAATACATTTACATTTAAGTCATTTAGCAGATGCTCTCATCCAGAGCGACTTACAAATTGGAAAGTTCATACATATTCATCCTGGTCCCCCCGTGGGAATTGAACCCACAACCCTGGCATTGCAAGCGCCATGCTCTACAAACTGAGCCACACGGGACCGCACTCTTACCACTAATATAACAGAATAGAATAGAAGGGATATTTTCCCCAAACGGGGATTTATGCTGATTGTCATCTTTAGTCATGGGACTGCAGTTATTCTAGGAAAACGCTGTATTTTGACAGAGAGAGACCATCTGTAAAACATTTTTGTGTTATTTGGTAAAACTAGGTTAATAAAAAAAAAAACTTGGAATATTCTCTTTCAGGATAGGGTATAGTAATCAAAACGTCGGGCCTGCGTGGACCTCTGTAGGATTATTTGGAAAAACTAAACAAGTGCCAACAAGCTTCATAAAGATGCCCTCAAAGATGCCATCGGGTGGGCGAACTAGCACTAATGGAAACAATGGCTGACAGTAAAATGATATGACATCATGCCATACCATTCTGCAAGCTTGTAAATGAGAACCCTCTATACATGGTCTCCTCCTGCCATGTCTCTACACGGCATATTAAATTGTAGCTTTTCAAGTCTCTCTGATAGGAGACTCTCAAACATTTTCCATCAGAGACATCTCCTATTTTTATTTTATTTAACTAGGCAAGTCAGTTAAGTACAAATTCTTATTTACAATGACAGCCTAGGAAGAGTGGGTTTAACTACCTTGTTCAGGGGCAGAACGACATCTATTTACCTTAGTTAGGATTCTAACTAGGAACCTTTCCGTTACTGACCCTACACTCTAACCACTAGGCTACCTGCCGCCCCTCTACTCTAACCACTAGGCTACCTGCCGCCCCTCCACTCTAACCACTAGGCTACCTGCCGCCCCTACACTCTAACCACCAGGCTACCTGCCGCCCCTCCACTCTAACCACTAGGCTACCTGCCGCCCCTCCACTCTAACCACTAGGCTACCTTCCGCCCCTCCACTCTAACCACTAGGCTACCTGCCGCCCCTACACTCTAACCACTAGGCTACCTGCCGCCCCTCCACTCTAACCACTAGGCTACCTGCCGCCCCTACACTCTAACCACTAGACTACCTGCCCCCCCTCCACTCTAACCACTAGGCTACCTGCCGCCCCTCCACTCTAACCACTAGGCTACCTGCAGCCCCTACACTCTAACCACTAGACTACCTGCCGCCCCTACACTCTAACCACTAGGCTACCTGCCGCCCCTCCACTCTAACCACTAGGCTACCTGCCGCCCCTACGCTCTAACCACTAGGCTACCTGCCGCCCCTACGCTCTAACCACTAGGCTACCTGCCGCCCCTACGCTCTAACCACTAGGCTACCAGCCGCCCCTACACTCTAACCACTAGACTACCTGCCGCCCCTACACTCTAACCACTAGGCTACCTGCCGTCCCTACACTCTAACCACTAGGCTACCTGCCGCCCCTACACTCTAACCACTAGGCTACCTGCCACCCCTACACTCTAACCACTAGGCTACCTGCCGCCCCTACACTCTAACCACTAGGCTACCTGCCGTCCCTACACTCTAACCACTAGGCTACCTGCCGCCCCTACGCTCTAACCACTAGGCTACCTGCCGCCCCTACGCTCTAACCACTAGGCTACCTGCCGCCCCTACGCTCTAACCACTAGGCTACCAGCCGCCCCTACACTCTAACCACTAGACTACCTGCCGCCCCTACACTCTAACCACTAGGCTACCTGCCGTCCCTACACTCTAACCACTAGGCTACCTGCCGCCCCTACACTCTAACCACTAGGCTACCTGCCACCCATACACTCTAACCACTAGGCTACCTGCCGCCCCTACACTCTAACCACTAGGCTGCCGTCCCTACACTCTAACCACTAGGCTACCTGCCGTCCCTACACTCTAACCACTAGGCTACCTGCCGCCCCTACACTCTAACCACTAGGCTACCTGCCGCCCATACACTCTAACCACTAGGCTACCTGCCGCCCCTACACTCTAACCACTAGGCTACCTGCCGCCCCTACACTCTAACCACTAGGCTACCTGCCGTCCCTACACTCTAACCACTAGGCTACCTGTCACCCCTACACTCTAACCACTAGGCTACCTGCCGCACCTACACTCTAACCACTAGGCTACCTGCCGTCCCTACAGTCTAACCACTAGGCTACCTGCCGTCCCTACACTCTAACCACTAGGCTACCTGCCGTCCCTACACTCTAACCACTAGGCTACCTGCCCCCCCTACACTCTAACCACTAGGCTACCTGCCGCCCCTACGCTCTAACCACTAGGCTACCTGCCGCCCCTACGCTCTAACCACTAGGCTACCTGCCGCCCCTACGCTCTAACCACTAGGCTACCAGCCGCCCCTACACTCTAACCACTAGACTACCTGCCGCCCCTACACTCTAACCACTAGGCTACCTGCCGTCCCTACACTCTAACCACTAGGCTACCTGCCGCCCCTACACTCTAACCACTAGGCTACCTGCCACCCCTACACTCTAACCACTAGGCTACCTGCCGCCCCTACACTCTAACCACTAGGCTACCTGCCGTCCCTACACTCTAACCACTAGGCTACCTGCCGCCCCTACGCTCTAACCACTAGGCTACCTGCCGCCCCTACGCTCTAACCACTAGGCTACCTGCCGCCCCTACGCTCTAACCACTAGGCTACCAGCCGCCCCTACACTCTAACCACTAGACTACCTGCCGCCCCTACACTCTAACCACTAGGCTACCTGCCGTCCCTACACTCTAACCACTAGGCTACCTGCCGCCCCTACACTCTAACCACTAGGCTACCTGCCACCCATACACTCTAACCACTAGGCTACCTGCCGCCCCTACACTCTAACCACTAGGCTGCCGTCCCTACACTCTAACCACTAGGCTACCTGCCGTCCCTACACTCTAACCACTAGGCTACCTGCCGCCCCTACACTCTAACCACTAGGCTACCTGCCGCCCATACACTCTAACCACTAGGCTACCTGCCGCCCCTACACTCTAACCACTAGGCTACCTGCCGCCCCTACACTCTAACCACTAGGCTACCTGCCGTCCCTACACTCTAACCACTAGGCTACCTGTCACCCCTACACTCTAACCACTAGGCTACCTGCCGCACCTACACTCTAACCACTAGGCTACCTGCCGTCCCTACAGTCTAACCACTAGGCTACCTGCCGTCCCTACACTCTAACCACTAGGCTACCTGCCGTCCCTACACTCTAACCACTAGGCTACCTGCCCCCCCTACACTCTAACCACTAGGCTACCTGCCGCCCCTACACTCTAACCACTAGGCTACCTGCATTCCCTACACTCTAACCACTAGGCTACCTGCCGCCCCTACACTCTAACCACTAGGCTACCTGCCGCACCTACACTCTAACCACTAGGCTACCTGCCGTCCCTACAGTCTAACCACTAGGCTACCTGCCGTCCCTACACTCTAACCACTAGGCTACCTGCCGTCCCTACACTCTAACCACTAGGCTACCTGCCCCCCCTACACTCTAACCACTAGGCTACCTGCCGCCCCTACACTCTATCCACTAGGCTACCTGCATTCCCTACACTCTAACCACTAGGCTACCTGCCGTCCCTACACTCTAACCAATAGGCTACCTGCCGTCCCTACACTCTAACCACTAGGCTACCTGCCGCCCCTACACTCTAACCACTAGACTACCTGCCGTCCCTACACTCTAACCACTAGGCTACCTGCCGCCCCTACACTCTAACCACTAGGCTACCTGCCGGCCCTACACTCTAACCACTAGGCTACCTGCCGTCCCTACACTCTAACCACTAGGCTACCTGCCGCCCCTACACTCTAACCACTAGACTACCTGCCGCCCCTACACTCTAACCACTAGACTACCTGCCACCCCTGTCCAGTCTCTCCTTTCAGTGTGACTGGACATTTGCCAATATAACAGAGGGGAGAGCCGGTCAAACTTCTCTTTGTGTCAATCTCACCGAGATGCCGGGAACGTCTCCCGTGTCTCATCCTGCAGCGTTTCGATGGCCCATGAAGCAATGGAATCACTAAAGCACAGGAGCACTTCATAGCTCAACGCGTTTCTGAATTTGTTGTTGACGTATTACAACACAGCAACAACATTGTGATTCTTCACCAGAAAACAAACAGTAGGCTAGTAGAAGTACACTTTATTCTCCTCATCATGTCTGCTTAATGTCGTCTCTACATTAGGTTAATGGTAGACATCATCTACATTGTGTTAATGTCAGACATCAAGGGGCACCTGGTAAATCAAATCAATGATGGAATAGATATGATAGATGTGGTTATTTTGGCCAGATGACGTTGTGGTCCCCCCCCCCCCCCTTCTGGTTCACTGTCTGCTCTCTTCACACAATGTGACCTCACTTCCCATGGTGGTGCCCGGGACTAGCATGATATCAAACCAACAAGACATAATGAGTAGGTTTATAGATATGCATAAAACGTTTATAGTCCATATATAAAATAATACATAGACAGAGATGTCTAAATTAAATTGTATATGTTCATAAAAACAAATAAGGTCATATGGTGTTTTTCTTATTCTCTTCATTACTCTAAATTTCCTGTGTACTCATCCCAATCTCCTATAACTGTGTTGCCACCTAGTGGAAAAATAACGTTACTACATCTATTCCTCAAAGTCCCATACCATGCAACCCTCTCTCTATTTATTTATTTCCCAGCGTGTATAATCCTTATTTACTGTAAATATCTGCGGCAAAATAAAGATCCAGGCTGATAGTAGACATGCTTGTTAAATATTTGTATAATGGACTACGCTCAGTGGACCGTATCATTGGCAGCCTCTGGCTTTATGGCAGATATTAAAACAGGCTTTTATCACGCAGGTGCTCTAGTAGATTACACCACCTGGAAAAAGCCTTTATGCATCCTCAATGGCACCCTATTCCCTTTTATAGTGCACTACTGTTGGCCTCTAGGCCCATAACCCTCTGGTCAAAAGTAGTGCACTGTATAGGGAATAGGGTATTTTGTATTTTGTATTTTATCCCAGCTTGTTCCAGGTGCTGTAGTGTAGTCTACAAACCCAGGGACTACACTCCTCACTGCTGTCTCTCTCCTTTCATGTATGTTGTTATTATTATGCCTCTTCTTCTTGTTTTTAGATTGATGCATCATTGGTTTTTCAGACTCCAGGTAGAATACAGAATACATGCAGTCTTTTGTATTGTACATTGTCAAATCAAATACAAAATCAGATACAAAGCATTGTATCTGTCCAAAAATGCTTTGTAAACAACAGGCGTAGAACTAACAGTGAAATGCTTCCTTACTGAGAGTATAACTATCCTATTGTCCAGACAGTTTTGGTACTAATTTAGGATCAGTTTAGCTATTTAGTTAATAATGAATAAGATGATATAGACAAGTGGGCCCTGATCCTAGAACAGCAATCAGACTCTGAGATGATTTATGAATATGGACCCTGGTGTCTGACTATTGACAGGAGATTAAACAGGATGTCTCTCACCCTCTTGTGGTTGTGATTTATTATTAAACAGCTCTGCAGCGTTCCCCTCCCGAGGACATGTCTAGGCTTATATGAGAGTACCTATAACAATGAAGAGAAAGGACAATATCCAACAATGAGGTACATGGACACTACCTGGAAAGAACCCTAGTCTATCACAATGAGGTACATGGACACTACCTGGAAAGAACCCTAGTCTATCACAATGAGGTACATGGACACTACCTGGAAATGACCCTATTCCATCACAATGAGGTACATGGACACTACCTGGAAAGAACCCTAGTCTATCACAATGAGGTACATGGACACTACCTGGAAAGAACCCTAGTCTATCACAATGAGGTACATGTACACTACCTGGAAATGACCCTAGTCTATCACAATGAGGTACATGTACACTACCTGGAAATGACCCTAGTCTATCACAACAATGAAGAGAGAAGAAGAGAATGTCCAGCCACTCTTTAATTCATATTTGTTTATTATATTTTTTATGGGGGAGCGATTAATATCGCATATAGATTGTAGCTTCCATCAATGTACGCGTCTGCATCATTTCCAATGCTCATTGTATTTTTTGGCATATATATGTCTTCACTATTATTCAACAATGTAGAAAATTGTAAAAATAAAGAAAAACCCTGGAATGACTATGTGTGTCCAAACTTTTGACTGGTACTGTGTGTAAATATATATACACTACATCCATATAAATACATATACTGTCACGCCCTGACCTTAGTTATCTATGTTTTCTTTATTATTTTGGTTAGGTCAGGGTGACTAGGGTGGGTATGCTAGTTTGACTTGTCTAGGGTTTTTGTATTTCTAGTGGTTTTGTAGGTCTAGGTATATATATGTCTATGTTTGGCCTGATATGGTTCCCAATCAGAGGCAGCTGTTTGTTATTGTCTCTGATTGGGGATCATATTTAGGTAGCCATTTTCCCTTGGGTATTTGTGGGTTCTTGTCTATGTGTAGTTGCCTGTCAGCCCTCATTTGTATAGCTTCACGGTTCGTTTTGTTAGTTTTGTTCAGTGTTCATCCTTAGATTTAAAGAAGAACGTACGCTTACCACGCTGCGCCTTGGTCGGCTCCTTACGACGGCCGTGACATATACGCACATATACACACATATACATATACATACATATACATACATATACACACATATACATACATATACACACATATACACACATATAAATACATATACATATACACACATATACACACATATAAATACATATACATATACACACATATACACACATACATATACATATACATACATATACACACATATACACACATATAAATACATATACATATACATACATATACACACATATACACACATATAAATACATATACATATACATACATATACATACATATACACACATATAAATACATATACATATACATACATATAAATACATATACATATACACACATATAAATACATATACATACATATAAATACATATACACATACACACATATAAATACATATACACACATATAAATACATATACATATACACACATATAAATACATATACATATACACACATACATATACATATACATATACATACATATAAATACATATACACATACACGCATATAAATACATATACATATACACACATATAAATACATATACATATACACACATATAAATACATATACATATACACACATACATATACATATACATATACATACATATAAATACATATACATATACACACATATAAATACATATACATATACACACATATAAATACATATACATATACACACATATAAATACATATACACATACACACATATAAATACATATACATATACACACATATAAATACATATACATATACACACATATAAATACATATACACATACACACATATAAATACATATACATATACACACATATAAATACATATACATATACACACATATAAATACATATACATATACACACATATAAATACATATACATACATATACGTACATATATATACAGTGGGGCAAAAAAGTATTTAGTCAGCCACCAATTGTGCAAGTACTCCCACTTAAAAAGATGAGAGAGGCCTGTAATTTTCATCATAGGTACACTTCAACTATGACAGACAAAATGAGAAAAAAAAATCCAGAAAATCACATTGTAGGATTTTTAATGAATTTATTTGCAAATTATGGTGGAAAATAAGTATTTGGTTAATAACAAAAGTTTATCTCAACACTATACTATGCTATGCTAATAAAATACTATGCTTGAATTTTTACATCACATCTCTGAAGTGTAAAGAGCCTCCAGTTTTTTAAATGGACTGTATCTTTATATTTCCCACTTGTGTCCTGTTTCAGTAATAACAAAAATCAGACCTTCTTGTTGAGTGTCTGATAATCTACCATTTACATAGGAGTGGTTAAAAAAATGCTCTTAACTGTCCTCTGAGTATATCAAAAAAGGGTTTTGTATACGTCAGCTGGTATGCCATCCAGCCCTGGAGATTTCCCAGCCTTGAAGGCTTTAATTGCATCAAGAAGTTCCTCCTCTGTAATTTCACCTTCACATGAGCCTTTCTGTACAGATGTTCATTTTACACTATTAATAGGGAAAAAGAATCCATACAATTAGCTTCGGTTAGAGGAGAGACTAAAACGAAAACATATGTTTAAAATAATTTGCTTCCTCTTTCAAAATATAATTTGGTGAATCATAGTTGACAAGTTTCAGTAAATTGTTTTTGGTAGCATTTCTATGTTGAAGATAAAAAATAATAATTTGGTGCATTTTTCCCATATTCCATTCAGTTTGCTTTATTATTATAATATATTACATTGTTATATGTTCTGTTAGACCTTCTATTTCCTTTGTTGGTATGTACTCCTTTAACCTAAATTGCTTTTTGTTTTAGAGATGAGTGCTGAATTGCATGGCCTCTAAAGGCACATTTAAAAGTGTCCCATACAATAAGCGTATTTGCTGTACCTATGTTATGTCGGAAAAATTCAGTTATAAATTCCTCTGTCCTACTTAAAAACATGTCCTAATTTCCAGTGACTCTTGGAGGACGATGGAATTACGAGATGCTTCTTCATTAGCCTCCCGAGTGGCGTAGCGGTCTAAGGCACTGAATTTCAGTGCTAGAGGGCTCACTACAGACCCTGGTTCGATTCCAAGCTGTATCACAACCGGATGTGATTGGGAGTCCCATATGGCGGTGCACAATTGGCCCAGCGTCGTTAGGGTTTGGCAGTCATTGTAAATGAGAAATTACTCATAACTGACTTGCCTAGTTAAATGAAAATAGACATATTCATCCCAAAGGTGTTTGACTGGGTTGAGGTCAGGGCTCTGTGCAGGCCAGTCAAGTTCTTCCACAACAATCTTGACAAACCATTTCTGTATGAACCTTGCTTTTGCACGGGAGCATTGTCATGCTGAAAAAAGGAAAGGGCCTTCCCCAAACTGTTGCAACAAAGTTGGAAGCACAACATTGGCTAGAATGTCATTGTATGCTGTAACGTTAAGATTTCCCTTCACTTGAACTAAGGGGACTAGCCGGATCCACAAAAAACTGCCCCAGACCATTATTCCTCCTCCACCAAACTTTACAGTTGACACTATGCATTCGGGCAGGTAGCGTTCTCCTGGCATCCACCAAACCCAGATTAATCAGTTGGACTACCTGATGGTGAAGCGGGATTCATCACTCCAGAGAACGCGTTTCCACTGCTTCCAGAGTCCAATGGCTGTGAGCTTTACACCACTCCGGCTGATGCTTGGCATTACTCATGGTGATCTTAGGTTTGTGTGCAGCTGCTAGGCCATGGAAACCCATTTCATGAAGCTCCAGACGAACAGTTATTGTGCTGATGATGCTTCCAGAGGCAGTTTGGAACTCGGTAGTGAGTGTTACAACCGAGGACAGACGAGTTTTACTCGCTACACTCTTCAGCACTCGGCGGGTCCCGTTCTGTGAGCTTGTGTGACATACCACTTTGCGGCTGAGCCGTTGTTGCTCCTAGATGTTTCCACTTCACAACAACAGCACTTACAGTTCTAGCAGGGCAGACATTTGATTTTTTTTTTTTGTTGGAATGGTAGAATCCTATGACGGTGCCACGTTGAAAGTCACTGAGCTCTTCAGTAAGGTCATTCTACTGCCAATGTTTGGCTATGGAGATTGCATGGCTGTGTGCCTATTTGTATACACCTGTCAGCAACATAGCTGAAATAGCCGAATCCACTCATCTGAAGGGGTGTCCACATACTTTTGTATAAATAGCGGTTACAGCCCAATGTGTGATTCATTCAGGAGGCATTCCAAATGGTACCCTATTCCCTTTCTAGTGCACTTCTTTTGAACAGGGCCAATAGGGATGCACCCTCAGTGTTCTCCACCAAGACGTGTATCTCTTTGTGTTTGAGAAGAAGAACATGTTTGAGAAACATAATACACTGCTCAAAAAAATAAAGGGAACACTTAAACAACACAATGTAACTCCAAGTCAATCACACTTCTGTGAAATCAAACTGTCCACTTAGGAAGCAACACTGATTGACAATACATTTCGCATGCTGTTGTGCAAATGGAATAGACAAAAGGTGGAAATTATAGGCAATTAGCAAGACACCCCCCAAAACAGGAGTGATTCTGCAGGTGGTGACCACAGACCACTTCTCAGTTCCTATGCTTCCTGGCTGATGTTTTGGTCACTTTTGAATGCTGGCGGTGCTCTCACTCTAGTGGTAGCATGAGACGGAGTCTACAACCCACACAAGTGGCTCAGGGAGTGCAGTTCATCCAGGATGGCACATCAATGCGAACTGTGGCAAAAAGGTTTGCTGTGTCTGTCAGCGTAGTGTCCAGAGCATGCAGGCGCTACCAGGAGACAGGCCAGTACATCAGGAGACGTGGAGGAGGCCGTAGGAGGGCAACAACCCAGCAGTAGGACCGGTACCTCCGCCTTAGTGCAAGGAGGTGCACTGCCAGAGCCCTGCAAAATGACCTCCAGCAGGCCACAAATGTGCATGTGTCAGCATATGGTCTCACAAGGGGTCTGAGGATCTCATCTCGGTACCTAATGGCAGTCAGGCTACCTCTGGCGAGCCCATGGAGGGCTGTGCGGCCCCACAAAGAAATGCCACCCCACACCATGACTGACCCATCGCCAAACCGGTCATGCTGGAGGATGTTGCAGGCAGCAGAACGTTCTCCACGGCGTCTCCAGACTCTGTCATGTCTGTCACATGTGCTCATGTGCTCAGTGTGAACCTGCTTTCATCTGTGAAGAGCACAGGGCGCCAGTGGCGAATTTGCCAATCTTGGTGTTCTCTGGCAAATGCCAAACGTCCTGCACGGTGTTGGGCTGTAAGCACAACCCCCACCTGTGGACGTCGGGCCCTCATACCACCCTCATGGAGTCTGTTTATGACCGTTTGAGCAGACACATGCACATTTGTGGCCTGCTGGAGGTCATTTTGCAGGGCGCTTGCAGTGCACCTCCTTGCACTAAGGCGGAGGTACCGGTCCTGCTGCTGGGTTGTTGCCCTCCTACGGCCTCCTCCACGTCTCCTGATGTACTGGCCTGTCTCCTGGTAGCGCCTGCATGCTCTGGACACTACGCTGACAGACACAGCAAACCTTTTTGCCACAGCTCGCATTGATGTGCCATCCTGGATGAACTGCACTCCCTGAGCCACTTGTGTGGGTTGTAGACTCCGTCTCATGCTACCACTAGAGTGAGAGCACCGCCAGCATTCAAAAGTGACCAAAACATCAGCCAGGAAGCATAGGAACTGAGAAGTGGTCTGTGGTCACCACCTGCAGAATCACTCCTGTTTTGGGGGGTGTCTTGCTAATTGCCTATAATTTCCACCTTTTGTCTATTCCATTTGCACAACAGCATGTGAAATGTATTGTCAATCAGTGTTGCTTCCTAAGTGGACAGTTTGATTTCACAGAAGTGTGATTGACTTGGAGTTACATTGTATTGTTTAAGTGTTCCCTTTATTTTTTTGAGCAGTGAATATGTTTTATTGTGACACGCCAGACAGGTTCAGTGAAATTAGATGTTTTACAGGGTCAGCCATAGTAGTACGGCAAATTTAGGGGTTAAGTGCTTTGATCAAGGGCACATCAACAGATTTTTCACTTATTCGACTCGGGTATTTTCGAACCACGGATTTTTCAGTTACTGGCCCCCAGTGCGCTAACCGCTAGGCTAACCGCAAAGAAGGAGGAGGATATAACCAATGAGAGGAATGGTGAGAGTCTGTCTCATTCTCTCTGAGCTCAGAGTGCTGTGGACAGGGTTTGTATCCCAAATGGCACCCTATTCCCTTTATAGTGCACTACTTTTGACCAGGGCTCATAGCATATTGGTCTAAGCCCCGTAAGTCTCTGGTAGTGACTATAAAGGGAATAAGTAAGTCTCAGTAGTGCACTATAAAGGCAATAGGGTGCCGTTTGGGACTCAGTTCTGGTGATGATTGTGCCTTCAGCGTTGAGGTCCATTCACAGCTCCCATGTTGCTCTAACCTCTTTATTACAGTCAGGCAGCTGAGCTGACTCCCCGACCGGCCTGGGCCCTGTGATGATGAACATAAAAATAGCCACCGCGGCCGATCAGCATTCTCCACAGACCTGAATTAATTGTTTTTTTTTGTCTGTCTCTGTCTGTCTGTCTGTCTGTCTGTCTGTCTGTCTGTCTGTCTGTCTGTCTGTGTCTGTGTCTGTGTCTGTCTGTTTTTGCCTATTTACTCAAATATGGCTGATGGGCGAGGAGGAGTGCATTCATGAACTCCTGACCAATTAAATTATGCTAATTTGTGTGTGGGGGGGGGGGGGGGGGGGTTGTGCTGGTCTTGCATTCTTTGGAATATAATGTTTCCACCATCATTTCCTATGAACCAAGAAGAGCTTCTGGGCATCAGAACAGCCATCAGTAACCTCGATTTGGATGAAGAATTCTACTTCAAGGAGTCGGATGCACAGGACATACTGCTCAACCCGGACCAGACGCTAATACTCGACACTCGGGAGAGAAAGAGACAGTGATATGAAGGCCGACGTGCGGGCAGTATACCGTGCAGCATGTTGGTGTTTCAGGGTGTTTCAGTGTGGCATGTTGGTGTTTCAGGGTGTCTCAGTGTGGCATGTTGGTGTTTCAGGGTGTCTCAGTGTGTCATGTTTGTGTTTCAGGGTGTCTCAGTGTGACTAGTTGGTGTTTCAGGGTGTCTCAGTGTGACATGTTGGTGTTTCAGGGTGTCCTAGTGTGGCATGTTGGTGCTTCAGGATGTCTCAGTGTGGCATGTTGGTGTTTCAGGGTGTCTCAGTGTGACATGTTGGTGTTTCAGGGTGTCTCAGTGTGGCATGTTGGTGTTTCAGGGTGTCTCAGTGTGGCATGTTGGTGTTTCAGGGTGTCTCAGTGTGGCATGTTGGTGTTTCAGGGTGTCTCAGTGTTGCATGTTGGTGTTTCAGGGTGTCTCAGTGTTGCATGTTGGTGTTTCAGGGTGTCTCAGTGTGGCATGTTGGTGTTTCAGGGTGTCTCAGTGTGACATGTTGGTGTTTCAGGGTGTCTCAGTGTGACATGTATGTGTTCAGGGTGTCCTAGTGTGGCATGTTGGTGTTTCAGGGTGTCTCAGTGTGACATGTTGGTGTTTCAGGGTGTCTCAGTGTGGCATGTTGGTGTTTCAGGGTGTCTCAGTGTGACATGTTGGTGTTTCAGGGTGTCTCAGTGTGACATGTATGTGTTCAGGGTGTCTCAGTGTGACATGTTGGTGTTTCAGGGTGTCTCAGTGTGACATGTTGGTGTTTCAGGGTGTCTCAGTTCAGCATGTTGGTGTTTCAGGGAGTCTCAGTGTGGCATGTTGGTGTTTCAGGGTGTCTCAGTGTGGCATGTTGGTGTTTCAGGGTGTCTCAGTGTGACATGTTGGTGTTTCAGGGTGTCTCAGTTCAGCATGTTGGTTTTTCAGGGTGTCCTAGTGTGGCATGTTGGTGTTTCAGGGTGTCTTAGTGCGGCATGTTGGTGTTTCAGGGTGTCTCAGTGTGGCATGTTGGTGTTTCAGGGTGTCTCAGTGTGGCATGTTGGTGTTTCAGGGTGTCTCAGTGTGACATGTTGGTGTTTCAGGGTGTCTCAGTGTGACATGTATGTGTTCAGGGTGTCTCAGTGTGGCATGTTGGTGTTTCAGGGTGTCTCAGTGTGACATGTTGGTGTTTCAAGGTGTCTCAGTGTGGCATGTTGGTGTTTCAGGGTGTCTCAGTGTGGCATGTTGGTGTTTCAGGGTGTTTCAGTGCAGCATGTTGGTGTTTCAGGGTGTCTCAGTGTGGCATGTTGGTGTTTCAGGGTGTCTCAGTGTGGCATGTTGGTGTTTCAGGGTGTCTCAGTGTGGCATGTTGGTGTTTCAGGGTGTCTCAGTGTGGCATGTTGGTGTTTCAGGGTGTCTCAGTGTGACATGTTGGTGTTTCAGGGTGTTTCAGTGTGGCATGTTGGTGTTTCAGGGTGTCTCAGTGTGGCATGTTGGTGTTTCAGGGTGTCCTAGTGTGGCATGTTGGTGTTTCAGGGTGTCCTATTGTGGCATGTTGGTGTTTCAGGGTGTCCTAGTGTGGCATGTTGGTGTTTCAGGATGTCTCAGTGTGGCATGTTGGTGTTTCAGGGTGTCTCAGTGTGGCATGTTGGTGTTTCAGGGTGTCTCAGTGTGGCATGTTGGTGTTTCAGGGTGTCTCAGTGTGGCATGTTCGTGTTTCAGGGTGTCCCAGTGTGACATGTTGGTGTTTCAGGGTGTCTCAGTATGACATGTTGGTGTTTCAGGGTGTCTCAGTGTGGCATGTTGGTGTTTCAGGGTGTCCCAGTGTGACATGTTGGTGTTTCAGGGTGTCTCAGTGTGGCATGTTGGTGTTTCAGGGTGTCTCAGTGTGGCATGTTGGTGTTTCAGGGTGTCCTAGTATGGCATGTTGGTGTTTCAGGGTGTCCTAGTGTGACATGTTGGTGTTTCAGGGTGTCCTAGTGTGGCATGTTGGTGTTTCAGGGTGTCTCAGTGTGACATTTTGGTGTTTCAGGGTGTCTCAGTGTGGCATGTTGGTGTTTCAGGGTGTCCTAGTGTTTCATGTTGGTGTTTCAGGGTGTCTCAGTGTGGCATGTTGGTGTTTCAGGGTGTCTCAGTGTGGCATGTTGGTGTTTCAGGGTGTCTCAGTGTGACATGTTGGTGTTTCAGGGTGTCTCAGTGTGGCATGTTGGTGTTTCAGGGTGTCTCAGTGTGGCATGTTGGTTTTTCAAGAGCATCACAAAGCTAATTGAACAGCTGGTGTTGGGCCAAGAATCCAGCCCCCCTCTCTGTCAGATGTTTACCCACCTCTACATGAAGCAAGTTCGTCTGTGTGTGTGTGTGTGTGTGTGTGTGTGTGTGTGTGTGTGTGTGTGTGTGTGTGTGTGTGTGTGTGTGTGTGTGTGTGTGTGTGTGTGTGTGTGTGTGTGTGTGTGTGTCTGTGTGTGTGTGTGTGTGCCCAACCCTGTCCCTCTCTCCATCTATTTACCCTCTCCTACGCTGGGGGTGCTTCATGGTCGCACTCAGAGCTGTGTGTGTGTGTGTCTGTCTCTGTGTGTGTGTGTCTGTCTCTGTGTGTGTGTGTGTGTGTGGTTGTCATGTTGGTGTTTCAGTGTGTCAAAACAAAGCTAATTGGACAGCTGTTGTTGGTCCAGTAACCTAACCCCACTCTCTGTCTGCTGTTTACCTCTACATGAAGCAAGTGTGTGTGTGTGTGTGTGTGTGTGTGTGTGTGTGTGTGTGTGTGTGTGTGTGTGTGTGTGTGTGTGTGTGTGTGTGTGTGTGTGTGTGTGTGTGTGTGTGTATATATATGTAGTTGTCCTGGAAGGCAGCAGTGTTGATTGTATCTCTGGTCTCTGTGCTCTCTTCAGTTGGTAATAAGAATCATTAGGCCCAGAAGGACCATCTGAAATGATTATTCCAGCTGTGTTTCAACCATCATTCAGCACGGTCTCTTTTGTCCTAATGTTTCAGAGAGAATGCTGCATGTGTAGAGATCTGTAGAATGAATGAATGACAGAACATAGAGCTGAGTAATTCAGTGAGTGAATGAATAAATGTTGCTAGCTTGGTTTGAATAAGAGACCTTGTCATCAAATCAAATCAAATGCAGTTAGAAATGTTAATAGAACTTACAGTGAATTAAAATGCTTAATTATGAGGCCCTAAACAACAATAACAGTTAAAAAAAATATGGATAAGAAGAAGAAATAAATGTTAGAAGTAATTAAAGAGCAGCAGTAAAATAACAAGGCTATATACAGGGTATTACAATACAGAGTCAGAGTGGAGGCTATATACAGGGGTTCACGGTACAGAGTCAATGTGGAGGCTATAAACAGGGTATTACGGTACAGAGTCAATGTGGAGGCTATATACAGGGTATTACGGGTCAGAGTCAATGTGGAGGCTATATACAGGGTATTACGGTACATAGTCAATGTGGAGGCTATATACAGGGTATTACGGTACAGAGTCAATGTGGAGGCTATATACAGGGTATTACGGTACAGAGTCAATGTGGAGGCTATATACAGGGTATTACGGTACAGAGTCAATGTGGAGACTATATACAGGGTATTACGGTACAGAGTCAATGTGGAGGCTATATACAGGGTATTACGGTACAGAGTCAACGTGGAGGCTATATACAGGGTATTACGGTACAGAGTCAATGTGGAGACTATATACAGGGTATTACGGTACAGAGTCAATGTGGAGGCTATATACAGGGTATTACGGGTCAGAGTCAATGTGGAGGCTATATACAGGGTATTACGGTACAGAGTCAATGTGGAGGCTATACACAGGGGTTTACGGTACAGAGTCAATGTGGAGGCTATAAACAGGGTATTACGGTACAGAGTCAATGTGGAGGCTATATACAGGGTATTACGGTACATAGTCAATGTGGAGGCTATATACAGGGTATTACAGTACAGAGTCAATGTGGAGGCTATATACAGGGTATTACGGTACAGAGTCAATGTGGAGGCTATATACAGGGTATTACGGTACAGATTCAATGTGGAGACTATATACAGGGTATTACGGTACAGAGTCAATGTGGAGGCTATATACAGGGTATTACGGTACAGAGTCAACGTGGAGGCTATATACAGGGTATTACGGTACAGAGTCAATGTGGAGACTATATACAGGGTATTACGGTACAGAGTCAATGTGGAGGCTATATACAGGGTATTACGGTACAGAGTCAATGTGGAGGCTATATACAGGGTATTACGGTACAGAGTCAATGTGGAGGCTATATACAGGATATTACGGTACAGAGTCAACATGGAGACTATATACAGAGGG
This sequence comes from Salvelinus fontinalis, assembly GCF_029448725.1. NCBI lineage: Eukaryota > Metazoa > Chordata > Actinopteri > Salmoniformes > Salmonidae > Salvelinus > Salvelinus fontinalis. Next base: position 80,430,222 of record NC_074670.1, read on the forward strand.
GTACCGGTACAGTGTCAATGTGCGTACAGTGTCAATGTGCGGGGGCACCGGTTAGTTGAGGTAATATCTATATGAATGTAGAGTTATTAAAGTGACTATGAATAGATGATAACAAAAGAGAGTAGCAGCGGTGTAAAAGAGGGGGGCAATGCAAATAGTCTGGGTAGCCATTTCATTAGATGTTCAGGAGTCTTGTGGCTTGGGGGTAGAAGCTGTTTAGAAGCCTCTTGGACCTAGACTTGGCGCTCTGGTACCGCTTGCCGTGGACACCAAAGAACTTGAAGCTCTCAACCTGCTCCACTACAGTCCCGTCGATGAGAAAGGTGGGCGTGCTCGGTCCTCTTTTTCCTGTAGTCCACAATCATCTCCTTTGTCTTGATCACGTTGAGGGAGAGACTGTTGTCCTGGCACCACACGGCCAGGTCTCTGACCTTCTCCCTATAGGCCGTCTCGTCGTTGTTTAGGCTTACCACTGTTGTATCATCGGCAAACTTAATGATGGTGTTGGAGTTGTGCTTGGCCACGCAGTCATGAGTGAACAGGAAGTACAGGAGGGGACTGAGCACGCACCCCTGAGGGGCCCCCATGTTGAGGATCATGTGTTGTTAACCTCACCACCTGGGGGCGGCCCGTCAGGAAGTCCAGGATCCAGTTGCAGAGGAAGGTGTTTTGTCCCAGGGTCCTTAGCTTAGTGATGAGCTTTGAGGGCACTATGGTGTTGACCGCTGAGCTGTAGTCAATGATTAGCATTCTCACATAGGTGTTCCTTTTGTCCAGGTGGGAAAGGGCAATGTGGAGTGCAATAAACAGCTTCTACCCCAAGGGATAGGGCTCCTGAACATCTAGTCAAATTGCTACCCAGACTATTTGCAGTGCCTCCCTCCCCCTCGTTTACACCACTGCTACTCTCTGTTGTCATCTATGCATAGTCACTTTAATAACTCTACCTACATGTACATACTACTTCAAATAACCGGGGCCCCGGCACATTGACTCTGTATCGATACCCCCCTGTAAATAGTCTCGCTGTTGTCATTTCATTACTGCTCTTTAAATACTTGTTACATTTATCTTTTAAGGTTTTATTTATTATTATTATAATTATAATTATAATTATTTATTTTATTTATTTTATATTTTTAATTCTTGTTTTTTCCTTTTTTTTCCCCTTTCCCCCCCCCTCTTTTCTCCCCAATTTCGTGGTATCCAATTGTTAGTAACAACTCCCATACAGGCTCGGGAGAGACGAAGGTCGAAAGCCATGCGTCCTCTGAAACACAACCCAACCAAGCCGCACTGCTTCTTAACACAGCGTGCCTCCAACCCGGAAGCCAGCCGCACCAATGTGTCGGAGGAAACACCGTGCACCCGGCTCCCTTGGTTAGCGCGCACTGCGCCTGGACCGCCACAGGAGTCGCTGGTGCGCGATGAGACAAGGATATCCCTACCGGCCAAACCCTCCCTAACCAGGACGACGCTAGGCCAATTGTGCGTCGCCCCACGGACCTCCCGGTCGCGGCCAGCTGCGACAGAGCCTGGGCGCGAACCCATAGTCTCTGGTGGCGCAGCTAGCGCTGCGATGCAGCGGGCCACCCGGGAGGCCCTTTATCTTTTATTCTTATCTGTATTTTTTGAAACTGCATTATTGGTTAGGGGCTCGTAAGTAAGCATTTCTCTGTAAGGTCTACACCTGTTGTATTCGGCTCATGTGGCTAATACAATTTGATTTGATTTGATTTGATGACATCGGTGAGTGATGGCGAGTGGGAATGACAAGTCAGTGGCTGACAGCGCATCATCTGCTGCTGAATGACAGCGCTGCAGGGTGTGTCGCTGAATGACAGCGCTGCAGGGTGTGTCGCTGAATGACAGCGCTGCAGGGTGTGTCGCTGAATGACAGCGCTGCAGGGTGTGTCGCTGAATGACAGCGCTGCAGGGTGTGTCGCTGAATGACAGCGCATCATCTGCTGCTGAATGACAGCGCTGCAGGGTGTGTCGCTGAATGACAGCGCTGCAGGGTGTGTCGCTGAATGACAGCGCTGCAGGGTGTGTCGCTGAATGACAGCGCTGCAGGGTGTGTCGCTAAAATGACAGCGCTGCAGGGTGTGTCGCTGAATGACAGCGCTGCAGGGTGTGTCGCTAAAATGACAGCGCTGCAGGGTGTGTCGCTGAATGACTGCGCTGCAGGGTGTGTCGCTGAGCGATCTTCAAGAAAACTCCTGAAAAAAAAGATCTGGTAAACCGCGAAGCACACCAGCATCTCCCTCTCCCACTCGCGCAGCTGCCAAACTGATCAGAGACCTCAGTTGCACTTGACCAAATCGATTCCTGTAATTAATTAAATAATTATACATTTACTCTGTCACGTCAGGTCCGCAACCCCACTTTGGGAAACACTTTGGACACTTTACGAAAGGCTGATCTAGTCACTGCTGCTTCCTGCTTTAATTTTTTGATTATAAGCAGGAATCAGGAGGATATAATTATGGTCAGATTTGCCAAATGGAGGGTCAAGGGAGAGCTTTGTATGTGTCTCTATGTTTGGAGTAAAGATGGTTCCAGAGTTTTTTCCCTTTGGTTGCACATTTAACATGATTCTAGAAATTTAGCAAAACAGATTTAGGTTTCCCCGCTTTAATGTACCCTGCTATTAGGAGCGCCACCTCTGGGTGAGCGTTTTCTTATTTGCTTATGGCGGAATACAGCTCATTCAATGCTGTCTTAGTGCCAGCCTCAGTCTGTGGTGGTATGTAAACAGCTATGAAAAATACAGACGAAAACTCTCTAGGTAGGTAGTGTGGTCTACAGCTTATCATTTGAAACTCTACCTCAGGCGGGCAATAGCTCGAGACTTCCTTAGATATCGTGCACCAGCTGACATTTACAAAAATACATAGTCTGCCGCCCCTTGTCTTACCAGACACCGCTGTTCTATCCTGCTGATACAGCATATAACCAGCCAGCTGTATATTGATAATGTCGTCGTTCAGCCACGACTCTGTGAATCACATGATATTCCAGTTTTGAATGTCCCGTTGGTAGTTTAATCTTCTGCGTAGGTCATCGATTTTATTCTCCAAAGATTGCACGTTTGCTAGCAGAATGGAAGGTTGTGGAGGTTTATTTGATCGCCTACGAATTTTCAGAAGGCAGCCCGCCCTTTGGCCCCTTTTTCTCCACCTCCACTTCACGCAAATCACGGGGATCTGGGCCTGTTCCCGAGGAAGCAGTATATTCTTCACGTCGGGCTCGTCAGACTTGTTAAAGGAAAAAAAGGATTCTGCCTACTTCGAGGTGAGTAATCACAGTCCTGATGTCCAGAAGTTATTTTCGGTCATAAGAGACGGTAGCGGCAACATTATGTACAAAATAAGTTAAAAAATAAAAAATTTACAAAGTAAATAAACTAACAAAAAACACAATCAGTTGGGCACACGTAAAACATCAGCCTTCTTCTCCGGCGCCATTCTCCGGCGCCATCACAGTGATGGCTTGGTTTGGATAAGAGAGTTTGTCTTTACAGTGATGTTGCTAGCTTGATTTGGATAAGAGACTTTGTCATCACAACGATGTTGCTAGCTTGGTTTTGATAAGAGAATTTGTCATCACAGCTGTGTTGCTTGCTTGGTTTGGATAAAAGGTAACATAATGTCAAACTGTCTCAACGGCTCCGTGGTAGCTGTCTCCCTAGCTGCGGCTTCAGACAAAGGAAGGTCATTGGTTTCTCAGGGTCATCAGCTGGAAGGGGCGGGCTCTAGAGGTCACACTGGGGAAAATTGGATTGCCACCGAGATTAAGACACCAATTGACTGACTGTTCGAAGCTTTCCGGTTGTTCTCTGGTATTCAAATAATCTGTGGCTGCAGTCCAAACAAGTTATTTCTACCTCCTCAGCCCTTTGCGCTAGCCACTTTCACTCAGGGAATCCCTGTTGAAACCAGATGCAGTTTGATTGTCATTTGATGTTGAGGTCCATTTCATAAACGTTTCCCAATTCTGCCCCCGAATTTAGCTTGAAGGAGCGAGTGAACAACTGTGGTCACTTGCTGGGTTGATATGACCCACAATTCAATGCAAACTGGAGACACATGTCAAACTATTGTAAAATGCAATGAACAAGGCTGCATTTTTGGCATGTCAAAAAAAAGTATGAAGCTAGCTTGCTAAAAAATATATATAGATGACATTGATTTTAGCACTGGCAAATTGGCTTAGTCTTGTAGTGAGGAGCCTATAAATCGTAGCTAGATTCATAAACATATTTTTGGGGAATTCTGAAGTGTATTGGAATAAATGACAAAACTATAAAACTAGCTAGCTAGCAATGGGTAACTGTAGCTAGCTACCTGTCTAGATACATTAGCTTACTAGGCACATTAATAGCTTTAGGTTGGTTGTTTTTTTGTTCAACTTCAACATTTCCACTAAGGATGTTGCCTCTCCGATCATCACTCTCCCTCAATTGGACAAGGGACATTTAAGGTACAATTGGATGTGACGATGTAAAACGGGTTTAGGGCCAAAACTTTGAGTTTGAAACACTGCCAGATTGTCAATATAATGTGCCTGCTGGGTGAATAGTTAGAAAAGCTACAGATCGCTATTAATTTCCAAGGCTGTTATTTGATGATAATACCCACTCACAACCATATGATGATGTACTGCAAGTCATGTTTGGATGTTGAATTAATTCTTCACGTTTTTTCAATTATTCTCTTTGATTGAGAGTCCGATCACGGCCTTACACCTCTGTCTCTCTCTCTCCCCGTGGAGCCCTGAGGCGACATGTCTATCTCTACTCATCCCTCGCTCCCTCTCTCCTTCCGTCTCTATTCATCCTTCCACTCTGTGCTGACCTTTTGTTTTACAGTGTTGATCGTAGACATTTTTTTAAATTAAATTTCTCCCTTTTTAATACTGTCTTTCAGTCTTTCAATGAGGCTGTCATGTTCTTTTCAGCTAAAGACCCGGTCACACTGAATGAAAAATGATCAGAGTGCACTGGTGGCTGGTGCCGCTTTAAAATCAGAGGACAGGCTCATGGTTTTCATGCATTTGATACCATTACATTCCTTCCGTTCCAGCCGTAACTATGAGCAGTCCTCCCCTCACCAGCCTCCTCTGTCAGAATGGAGCCAGAAGAGATCCATCGCCTTTCGTCCATTAACCAAACACATCATCCAGTGAGGTCACACCCTGCACACTCTAACAGATGGAAATAAATAAAGTAAAATGTTGTTGCTTTTTCATTTTGATATGATGTTGAACTTTGACTTTACATGGGTTTTAAAGTATTGATCAACATTGTTCACACACATTTGTGTGTTTGTGTGTTTTGCGCAACTTGTGTGTGTGTATGTGCATGTCTATTTTTAACGTGTGTGTGTGTGTGTGTGTGTGTGTGTGTGTGTGTGTGTGTGTGTGTGTGTGTGTGTGTGTGTGTGTGTGTGTGTGTGTGTGTGTGTGTGTGTGTGTGTGTGTGTGTGCGTGTGTGTGCGTGTGTGTGTGTGTGCGTGTGTGCGTGTGTGTGTGTGTGCGTGTGTGTGTGTGTGTGTGTGTGTGTGTGTTCGCAGCATATTTGTTCTGTGCATGTCATCCGTCTCATGAAGTGGTCCTTTCGGGGGACTTGGGCAGAGTAAGTGTCTGCAGTGTGACTGGGTCCAGTCACAGTAAGTGTCTGCAGTGTGACTGGGTCCAGTCACAGTAAGTGTCTGCAGTGTGACTGGGTCCAGTCACAGTAAGTGTCTGCAGTGTGACTGGGTCCAGTCACAGTAAGTGTCTGCAGTGTGACTGGGTCCAGTCACAGTAAGTGTCTGCAGTGTGACTGGGTCCAGTCACAGTAAGTGTCTGCAGTGTGACTGGGTCCAGTCAGAGTAAGTGTCTGCAGTGTGACTGGGTCCAGTCACAGTAAGTGTCTGCAGTGTGACTGGGTCCAGTCACAGTAAGTGTCTGCAGTGTGACTGGGTCCAGTCACAGTAAGTGTCTGCAGTGTGACTGGGTCCAGTCACAGTAAGTGTCTGCAGTGTGACTGGGTCCAGTCACAGTAAGTGTCTGCAGTGTGACTGGGTCCAGTCACAGTAAGTGTCTGCAGTGTGACTGGGTCCAGTCACAGTAAGTGTCTGCAGTGTGACTGGGTCCAGTCACAGTAAGTGTCTGCAGTGTGACTGGGTCCAGTCACAGTAAGTGTCTGCAGTGTGACTGGGTCCAGTCACAGTAAGTGTCTGCAGTGTGACTAGGTCCAGTCACAGTAAGTGTCTGCAGTGTGACTGGGTCCAGTCACAGTAAGTGTCTGCAGTGTGACTGGGTCCAGTCAGAGTAAGTGTCTGCAGTGTGACTGGGTCCAGTCACAGTAAGTGTCTGCAGTGTGACTGGGTCCAGTCACAGTAAGTGTCTGCAGTGTGACTGGGTCCAGTCACAGTAAGTGTCTGCAGTGTGACTAGGTCCAGTCACAGTAAGTGTCTGCAGTGTGACTAGGTCCAGTCAGTCACATAGATATTATAGAGGACGTTGATCAGGCTCTTAGACAGTTAGACTACTGGCTAACTCAGATGTGTCCGAAATGGCACCATGTTCCCCTTATAGTGCACTACTTTTGACCAGGGTGTGATCTGAAGTAGTGCACTATAAAGGGAATAGGGTGCAATTTGGAATGTTGTTGACTAAGTCAGAGAGACAGCCCGACCAGTGTTGGGAAGCAGGGAACTATATTCAACAGTAGCTTGGTGGTCGTTGAACTATATTTAACAGTAGCTTGGTGGTAGTTGAACTATATTTAACAGTAGCTTGGTGGTAGTTGAACTATATTTAACAGTAGCTTGGTGGTAGTAGAACTATATTTAGCAGTAGCTTGGTGGTAGTTGAACTATATTTAGCAGTAGCTTGGTGGTAGTTGAACTATATTTAACAGTATTTTGGTGGTAGTTGAACTATATTTAACAGTAGTTTGGTGGTAGTTGAACTATATTTAACAGTAGCTTGGTGGTAGTTGAACTATATTTATCAGTAGCTTGGTGGTAGTTGAACTATATTTAACAGTAGCTTGGTGGTAGTTGAACTATATTTATCAGTAGCTTGGTGGTAGTAGAACTATATTTAACAGGAGCTTGGTGGTAGTTGAACTAAATTCTAATCTAGGTAGTGTTCTCAGTAGTTCATCACTTTGTTTCCATATAGTGGTAACGCTAACTACTGGAACTACACACTACTGTTCTACCATGTAGCGGTGTAGCTAACTACTGGAACTACACACTACTGTTTTACCATGTAGCGGTGTAGCTAACAACTGGAACTACACACTACTGTTTTACCATGTAGCGGTGTAGCTAACAACTGGAACTACACACTACTGTTTTACCATGTAGCGGTGTAGCTAACTACTGGAACTACACACTACTGTTTAACCATGTAGCGGTGTAGCTAACTACTGGAACTACACACTACTGTTTTACCATGTAGCGGTGTAGCTAACTACTGAAACTACACACTACTGTTTTACCATGTAGCGGTGTAGCTAACTACTGGAATTACACACTACTGTTTCACCATGTAGCGGTGTAGCTAACTACTGGAACTACACACTACTGTTTTACCATGTAGCGGTGTAGCTAACAACTGGAACTACACACTACTGTTTTACCATGTAGCGGTGTAGCTAACAACTGGAACTACACACTACTGTTTTACCATGTAGCGGTGTAGCTAACTACTGGAACTACACACTACTGTTTTACCATGTAGCGGTGTAGCTAACAACTGGAACTACACACTACTGTTTTACCATGTAGCGGTGTAGCTAACTACTGGAACTACACACTACTGTTTAACCATGTAGCGGTGTAGCTAACTACTGGAACTACACACTACTGTTTCACCATGTAGCGGTGTAGCTAACTACTGGAACTACACACTACTGTTTAACCATGTAGCGGTGTAGCTAACTACTGGAACTACACTACTGTTTAACCATGTAGCGGTGTAGCTAACTACTGGAACTACACACTACTGTTTAACCATGTAGCGGTGTAGCTAACTACTGGAACTACACACTACTGTTTTGCCATGTAGCAGTGTAGCTAACTACTGGAATTACACACTACTGTTTCACCATGTAGCGGTGTAGCTAACTACTGGAACTACACACTACTGTTTTACCATGTAGCGGTGTAGCTAACTACTGGAACTACACACTACTGTTTTACCATGTAGCGGTGTAGTTAACAACTGGAACTACACACTACTGTTTTACCATGTAGCGGTGTAGCTAACTACTGGAACTACAAACTACCGTTTTACCATGTAGCAGTGTAGCTAACTCCTGGAATTACACACTACTGTTTTACCATGTAGCGGTGTAGCTAACTACTGGAACTACACACTACTGTTTTACCATGTAGCGGTGTAGCTAACTACTGGAACTACAAACTACTGTTTTACCATGTAGCGGTGTAGCTAACTACTGGAACCACACACTACTGTTTTACCATGTAGCGGTGTAGCTAACTATTGGAACTACACACTACTGTTTTACCATGTAGTGGTGCAGCTAACTACTGGAACTACACACTACTGTTTTACCATGTAGCGGTGTAGCTAACTACTGGAACTACACACTACTGTTTTACCATGTAGCGGTGTAGCTAACTACTGGAACTACAAACTACTGTTTTACCATGTAGCGGTGCAGCTAACTACTGGAACTACACACTACTGTTTTACCATGTAGCGGTGTAGCTAACTACTGGAACTACACACTACTGTTTTACCATGTAGCGGTGCAGCTAACTACTGGAACTACACACTACTATTAGCAAAAATAAAATAAATTGTGGTAGAAGTAGGCAATAATTTCCTTTATTGTTTGGCATCATACCTGTTAAATTCTCACTTTGTTTTTTATAGGTTAAATCACACATTCTGTTAACATCTCTCTACAGTGTGACTAGGTCCAGTCACAGTTCAGTCACACTGTTCTGGCAATCTGTACTCAGTGACATTTCAGATTTAGAAATGATAATTTATCACAAAGTTGTGAACTATTATGGCTAGCTTCCCCAACACTGAGCCCGACCATCACGAGTAACTAGTAGCTTCCCCAACACTGAGCCTGACCATCACCAGTAACTAGTAGCTTTCCCAACACTGAGCCCGACCATCACCAGTAACTAGTAGCTTTCCCAACACTGAGCCCGACCATCACCAGTAACTGGTAGCTTCCCCAACACTGAGCCCGACCATCACCAGTAACTAGTAGCTTCCCCAACACTGAGCCTGACCATCACCAGTAATTCGTAGCTTTCCCAACACTGAGCCTGACCATCACGGGTAACTAGTAGCTTCCCCAACACTGAGCCCGGCCATCACCAGTAACTAGTAGCTTCCCCAACACTGAGCCCGACCATCGCCAGTAACTAGCAGCTTCCCCAACACTCAGCCCGACCATCAACAGTAACTAGTAGCTTCCCCAACACTGAGCCTGACCATCACCAGTAACTAGTAGCTTTCCCAACACTGAGCCCGACCATCACGAGTAACTAGTAGCTTCCCCAACACTGAGCCTGACCATCACCAGTAACTAGTAGCTTTCCCAACACTGAGCCTGACCATCAACAGTAACTAGTAGCTTCCCCAACACTGAGCCCGACCATCACGAGTAACTAGTAGCTTCACCAACACTTAGCCCGGCCATCACCAGTAACTAGTAGCTTCCCCAACACTGAGCCTGACCATCACCAGTAACTAGTAACTTTCCCAACACTGAGCCTGACCATCACCAGTAACTAGTAGCTTTTCCAACACTGAGCCCAACCATCACCAGTAACTAGTAGCTTCCTCAACACTGAGCCTGACCATCACCAGTAACTAGTAGCTTCCCCGACACTCAGCCCGACCATCACCACTGTCTAAACTCCTCTGGGACAAGACTTTCCCCTACTCCACATATTACAGCTACAAATTATCTCCTTATTACTGGCCTGATTTAGGGGTAAATAAACGAAAACCAAGACTTTGTTAATCCACTGAGGTACCCCCCAATGCATTAGGTCAGGGGGAGTTTACACTAGTCTTCAGGACACACGCAAATTTGCGCATCAAGCGTTACACATTCAGGTATCGGATGAACACTGCCTAGACTTTATTGATGCTCTTAGATCAAAGTGTCAAACTATAACCCAAAGCAGCATTTTAAACTGGGTTACGACATCGTTAGTCATCTCTTATGGTTTCCTTGGCTAGGGGGTGTCTGAGCTCACAGAGGCTCACAAGACGGCAGGCAGTCTAGCGGTTAGAGCGTTGGGCCAGTAACCGAAAGGTCACTAGTTGGAATCCCCGAGCCGACAAGGTGAAAAATCTGTCGATGTGCCCTTGAGCAAGGCACTTCATGGCAGCGAGATGTGGGGTCCACTTGCAAAACAAGATTTCATCAAATGGGACAAACACCCCATTGAAACCCTGCATGCAGAGTTCTGTAAGATTCTCCTACATGTCCAGAGGAAAAATACAAACAATGCATGCAGGGCAGAATTAGGCCAATATCCACTAATAATAAAAACTCAAAAAAGAGCAATTCAGTTTTGTAAATATCTAAAATACAGTGAACCCCTCTCATATCATTACCAAGCCCTGCAATGCCAAGAGCTGAGCAAAGAAAAGAGTCCCCTCATCCAGCTGGTCCTGAGGCTGAGTTCACAAAGCTGTTCTACTAACACACTAAAGCCTCAGGACCAGAACATCCAATCAATCAGAATAAACCAAATTACAACACAGTCAAAACAAAACTACATTGCTTATTGGGAAACACAAGCACAAGCACAAAGCAAAATGCAGTGCTATCTGGCCCTAAATCGACAGTACACCATGGCAAACTATTTGACCATGGTTACTGATCAAAACCTTAGAAAAACCTTAACAAAGTACAGGCTCAGTGAGTACAGCCTTGCCATTGAGAAGGGTAGACACGGGAAAACCTGGCTCCCTGCAGAGGAAAGGCTGTGCAACCACTGCACAACAGCAGAACCTGAGACAGAGCTGCATTTCCTGACAAAATGTATAAAAGAGAGAGAGAGAGAGAGAGAGAGGCCTGTAACATTGTTTAGTTAATTATGGATGAAATCCCGTTAATCCCGTTAGGTCAGCGCCAAGTCACAGAAAAACACAGCAATTTTTCCAGCCAAAGAGAGGAGTCACAAAAAGCAGAAATATAGATAAAATTAATCACTAACCTTTGATGATCTTCATCAGATGACACTCATAGGACTTCATGTTACACAATACATATATGTGTTGTTCGATAAAGTTCATATTTATATCCAAAAATCTCACATTGGCGCGTTATGTTCAGTAATGTTTTGCCTCCACAACATCTGGTGATTTTGCAGAGAGCATCAATTTACAGAAATACTCCTCATAAATGTTGATGAAAATACAAGTGTTATACATGGAATTAAAGATATACTTCTCCTTAATGCAACCGCTGTATCAGATTTCTAAAAAGCTTTACAGAAAGAGCACACCATACAATAATCTGATTACAGCGCTCAGAGACCAAAACAAGCCATACAGATACCCGCCATGTTGTGGAGTCAACAGAAGTCAGAAATAGCATTATAAATATTCACTTACCTTTGATGATCTTCATCGGAATGCACTCCCAGGAATCCCAGTTCCACAATAAATGTTTGTTTTGTTCGATAAAGTCCATCATTTATGTCAAAATACCTCCTTTACGTTTGCGTGTTTAGTTCACAAATCCAAATTCAAGAGGCGCAGGCACTTAGTCCAGACGAAAAGTCAAAAAAGTTATATTACAGTTCGTAGAAACATGTCAAACGATGTATAGAATCAATCTTTAGGATGTTTTTAACATAAATCTTCAATAATGTTCCAACCGGACAATTCCTTTGTCTTTAGAAATGAAAGGGAACGCAGCTCGCTCTCACGGCCGCACACATGACTTGGCTGCCAGACACTTGGTTCAAACAGCTCTTATTTTCTCCCCCTCCACAGTAGAAGCATGAAACAAGGTTCTGAAGACTGTTGACATCTAGTGGAAGCCTTAGGAAGTCCAATCGGACCAAATGTTTCACTGTATCTTGGATAGGCAAAGACTTGAAAACCTACAAACCTCAGATTTCCCACTTCCTGTTTGGATTTTTCTCAGGTTTTTGCCTGCCATATGAGTTATGTTATACTCACAGACATCATTCAAACAGGTTTAGAAACTTCAGAGTGTCTTCTATCCAAATATACTAATAATATGCATATCTTAGCTTCTGGTCCTGAGTAGCAGGCAGTTTACTCTGGGCACCTTATTCATCCAAGCTACTCAATACTGCCCCCCAGCCATAACAAGTTAACATTTGTGTCCTAATCATGACAAGGGGCTGGCTGTGACATATAGGGCATCACCTGGCATCACCTCTACACGCTCCGGTCCCTCTTTCGCTTCCTGAAACCAAAAAGGGTTCTCCCCGCAAAGGGTTCTCCTATGGGGACAATTGAAGTACCCTTTTAGAACTCTTTTCTGTTTTTAAGAATCTGTATCTTGTATTGAATTAGTGATATGAAAGGGTTTTTTTGTGTAGAAACTAATGGGTGCTAGTATTCGCAGAAGAGGAGATGTGATGTTCGATCTCTCTTCCTGAATGCAACACATGCTCTTAAAGTTGATCGATTCCCTCAAAATCGTATTTGTGAAAAAATAAACTACGCTGGCTGTGATATTTCCTGCTCTCCTAAACACGTGGTCTGGGGTTGCTAGGCAACACGTTGCACGGTGATGTTTGATGTGCGTGTGTGTGTGTGTGTGTGTGTGTGTGTGATGTTGTGCTCTCTTTGCACGGTGTGTGTGTGCGTGTGTGTTCTCTGCACAACGTGTATATGTGAGTGTTTGTACTTTCTGCGTTAGGCAGTCAGAAGCCTTTGATGCCAACACGTTGAAAGTCTCTCTTCCCCAGCGATGCGTTCCCCAGGTAGGTTTGGCACGTCATCACAGCCCTACACACGCACACACACACACACACGCACACGCGCGCACACACACACACGCACGCACGCACGCACGCACGCACACACACACACACACACACACACACACACATACACACACACACACACACACACACACACACACACACACACAACCACACGCGCGTACGCACGCACACACACACACACACACACACACACATTTTAAACTCAAAGACACTAGTCTAGTTAACAACAGCTTGACAATGAGTCAATGGGGATTGACGCTTCCCTAAGGTGCTCTGTCACCAAACAGCACTTTGCTAACCTTCAAGGCCCTGATCAGACGATGCAACGTTGCGTTGTTATTCTCAGAGTATTTCCCGTAACAGTTGTCAACGCTAACGTGCCAATATTTTTTTACGTCGTTAATTAAGACTCCCTGCACCCTGAGTCTCGCCAATCAACCAGTTGTCGGGAGGTAAAGTGCTTTGTTAGGCACATTTTACCCTCCCCAGTCATTCAAGCTCTCTATCTCTCTCGTTCAGTGCCAGGGCACTACTGTAATACAACACAGACTGTAGTAACACTACTGTAAAACAACACAGACTGTAGTAACACTACTGTAATACAACACAGACTGTAGTAACACTACTGTAAAACAACACAGACTGTAGTAACACTACTGTAAAACAACACAGACTGTAGTAACACTACTGTAAAACAACACAGACTGTAGTAACACTACTGTAATACAACACAGACTGTAGTAACACTACTGTAAAACAACACAGACTGTAGTAACACTACTGTAAAACAACACAGACTGTAGTAACACTACTGTAATACAACACAGACTGTAGTAACACCACTTTACTACAACACAGACTGACACTAACACTACTTTAACACTATATCTCCCTCCCTCCCTCCCTCCCTCCCTCCCTCCCTCCCTCCCTCCCAGTACATCTCTCTCAGAACAACTCCAGAGGGTCTCTACGAAGGCCTGATAATTATGAATGTAATACAACTTGATTCAGTATATTCTTCTCAACCCCCCTGCGCTAGCCATTGAGTTATACATTTGTTGAAACAAACCGGCTGAAGGGCTCCTTCCCAGCTTTCTACAAGATAACAATTTAAGATACTTTGCCTCGGAGATGTTAGGGAATAATATAATATACATGATCCAATCTCATGCTGCTTCTCCGTTTTATTCTGCTAACAGATCCCCTGTAACGGTTTTCTTCCATAGGTGACGGAGAGGACCAAAACGCAGCGGCTAGTGTTCAACATGATTTAATAAAGAATACGTGAACACTACAAACAACAGAACAAGAAATGTGAAAACCAAAAACAGTCCTGTCTTGTGCAGAACACAAAGACAGAAGACAACCACCCACCATCCCCAACACAAAACAAGCCACCTATATATGATTCTCAATCAGGGACAACGATTGACAGCTGCCTCTGATTGAGAACCATATTAGGCTGAACACAGAAACAGACAAACTAGACACACAACATAGAATGCCCACCCAGCTCACGTCCTGACCAACACTAAACAAGCAAAACACACAAGGACTATGGTCAGCACGTGAAAATACCCCCCTCCTGAGGTGCGGACTCCGGACGCACCCCTAAAACTCCAGGGGAGGGTCTGGGTGGGCATCTGTCCGCGGTGGCGGCTCCGGCGCAGGACGAGGACACCACTCCACCATTGTCTTTGTCCCCCTCCTTAGCGTCCTTTGAGTGGCGACCCTCACCCCCGACCCTGGTCTAGGAACCTTCACAAATGTCCCCCTTAAATAGAGGAGACAACTCAGGACAGAGAGGTAGCTCAGGACATAGAGGTAGCTCAGGACAGAGAGGTAGCTCAGGACAGAGAGGTAGCTCAGGACATAGAGGTAGCTCAGGACAGAGAGGTAGCTCAGGACATAGAGGTAGCTCAGGACAGAGAGGTAGCTCAGGACAGAGAGGTAGCTCAGGACATAGAGGTAGCTCAGGACAGAGAGGTAGCTCAGGACAGAGAGGTAGCTCAGGACATAGAGGTAGCTCAGGACATAGAGGTAGCTCAGGACAGAGGGGCAACTCCGGACTGAAGGGCAGCTCATGACTGGAAGGCAGCTCATGACTGGAAGGCAGCTCATGACTGGAAGGCAGCTCATGACTGGAGGGCAGCTCATGACTGGAGGGCAGCTCACGACTGGAAGGCAGCTCATGACTGGAAGGCGGCTCTGGCAGCTCCTGACTGGCTGGCGGCTCTGGAAGCTCCTGACTGGCTGGCGGCTCTGGCTGCTCCTGACTGGTTGCGGCTCTGGCAGCTCCTGGCTCGAGGCAGACGGATGGCTCAGATGGCGCTGGGCAGACGGATGGCTCAGATGGCGCTGGGCAGACGGATGCTCAGACGGCGCTGGGCAGAGGGATGGCTCAGACGGCGCTGGGCAGACGGATGGCTCAGACGGCGCTGGGCAGACGGATGGCTCAGACGGCGCTGGGCAGACGGATGGCTCAGACGGCGCTGGGCAGACGACCGACTCTGACCTGCTGAGGCGCACAGTAGGCCTGGTGCGTGTTGCCGGAACTGGTGGTACCGGACTGGAGACACGCACATCAAGGCTAGTGCGGGGAGCAGGAACAGGGCACACTGGAATCTCGAGGCGCACTATAGGCCTGGTGCGTGGTACCGGAACTGGTGGTACCGTGCTTAGGGCACGCACCTCAAGGCGAGTGCGGGGAGAAGGAACAGTGTGTACAGGACTCTGGAGACGCACAGGAGGCTTGATGCGTGGTGCCGGAATTGGAGGCACTGGCCTGGAGACACGCACCACAGGGAGAGTGCGTGGAGGAGGAACAGGGCTCTGGAGACACACTGGAAGGCTGGTGCGTGGTGTAGGCACTGATGGTACTGGGCTGGGGCGGGAAGGTGGAGCCGGGTATACCGGACCTTGCAGGCGTACTGGCTTTCTTGAGCACCGAGCCTGCCCAACCTTACCTGGTTGTATGCTCCCCGTAGCCCGACCAGTAACCACCCACCATCCCCAACACAAAACAAGCCACCTATATATGATTCTCAATCAGGGACAACGATTGACAGCTGCCTCTGATTGAGAACCATTTTAGACTGAACACAGAAACAGACAAACTAGACACACAACATAGAATGCCCACCCAGCTCATGTCCTGACCAACACTAAACAAGGAAAACACACAAGAACTATGGTCAGGACGTGACATCCCCGAGGAGTTTACAACCAAGGATGAACATTAAGTACCACTACCTCTGTATCTACAGAGCTCAATGTTTATAAAATAACATCAGGTACCACTACCTCTGTATCTACAGAGCTCAATGGTTATAAAATAACATCAGCTACACAGTACATCAAGTGCACTATATAGTATGGGGAATAGGGTGCCATGGTAGTGCACTATATAGTATGGAGTATAGGGTGCTATGGTAGTGCACTTAATAGTATGGGGAATAGGGTGCCATGTTAGTGCACTATATAGTATGGAGTATAGGGTGCTATGGTAGTGCACTTAATAGTATGGGGAATAGGGTGCCATGTTAGTGCACTATATAGTATGGGGATTAGGGTGCCATGGTAGTGCACTAAATAGTATGGGGAATAGGGTGCCATGGTAGTGCACTATATAGTATGGAGTATAGGGTGCTATGGTAGTGCACTAAATAGTATGGGGAATAGGGTGCCATGTTAGTGCACTATATAGTATGGGGAATAGGGTGCCATGTTAGTGCACTAAATAGTATGGGGAATAGAGTGCCATGTTAGTGCACTATATAGTATGTGGAATAGGTCGCCATGTTAGTGCACTATATAGTACGGGGAATAGGGTGCCATGGTAGTGCACTAAATAGTATGGGGAATAGGGTGCTATGGTAGTGCACTATATAGTATGGGGAATAGGGTACCATGGTAGTGCACTATATAGTATGGGGAATAGGGTGCCATGTTAGTGCACTATATAGTATGGGGAATAGGGTGCCATGTTAGTGCACTATATAGTATGGATAATAGGGTGCCATGGTAGTGCACTATATAGTATGGAGAATAGGGTGCCATGTTAGTGCACTATATAGTATGGAGAATAGGGTGCCATGTTAGTGCACTATATAGTATGGAGAATAGGGTGCCATGTTAGTGCACTATATAGTATGGAGAATAGGGTGCCATGTTAGTGCACTATATAGTACGGGGAATAGGGTGCCATGGTAGTGCACTAAATAGTATGGGGAATAGGGTGCTATGGTAGTGCACTATATAGTATGGGGAATAGGGTGCCATGTTAGTGCACTAAATAGTATGGGGAATAGGGTGCCATGTTAGTGCACTATATAGTATGGGGAATAGGGTGCCATGTTAGTGCACTATATAGTATGGGGAATAGGGTGCCATGTTAGTGCACTATATAGTATGGGGAATAGGGTGCCATGTTAGTGCACTATATAGTACGGAGAATAGGGTGCCATGTTAGTGCACTATATAGTATGGGGAATAGGGTGCCATGTTAGTGCACTATATAGTATGGATAATAGGGTGCCATGGTAGTGCACTATATAGTATGGAGAATAGGGTGCCATGTTAGTGCACTATATAGTATGGAGAATAGGGTGCCATGGTAGTGCACTATATAGTATGGAGAATAGGGTGCCATGTTAGTGCACTATATAGTACGGAGAATAGGGTGCCATGTTAAAGTATTATACAAGGTTCCATTTCATATTTGCCCCAGGTAACAGATCGGGAAATTAATAATTCCTGGGGTTTGGCATGCAGTGAGAAGCTGTGAGCTGTGTGTGTGTTTGTGTGTGTGTGTGTGTGTGTTTGTTTGTTTGTGTGTGTCTGTTAGTGTTAGTGTGTTAGTGTGTGTTGTGTTAGTGTGTGTGTGTGTGTGTGTGTGTGTGTGTTTGTTTGTGTGTGTCTGTTAGTGTTTGTGTTAGTGTGTTTGTGTGTGTGTGTGTTTGTTTGTTTGTGTGTGTGTGTTAGTGTTTGTGTTAGTGTTAGTGTGTTAGTGTGTGTGTGTGCCTGCTTGCGGTCATTACTGAGCTTGATTTACTGGTTCCAGCTGGGCAATTGGCCCAAATTGACAGCTTAGGAGAGCTACAAGCAGCTGGATGAGTCTCCCTCTCTCTCTCTCTTGCTCTGTCTCTGTCTCTGTCTCTCTGTCTCTCTCTCTCTCTCTCTCTCTCTCTCTCTCTCTCTCTCTCTCTCTCTGTCTCTCTGTCTCTCTCTCTCTCTCTCTCTCTCTCTCTCTCTCTCTCTCTCTCTCTCTCTCTCTCTCTCTCTCTCTGTCTCTCTCTCTCTCTCTCTCTCTCTCTCTCTCTCTCTCTCTCTCTCTCTCTCTCTCTCTCTCTCTCTCTCTCTCTCTCTCTCTCTCTCTCTCTGTCTCTATCCCTCCCCTCCCAAGTGTTTATCCCTGGATATTATCAATGATTAAGTCTTAATTAAAAGACACTGTGGTTCTCTCTCTCTCTGTCAGCCAGTAGAGATGCTGGGTGCAGCGGTTGATGTAGAACTGTGGTTCTCTCTCTCTGTCAGCCAGTAGAGATGCTGGGTGCAGCGGTTGATGTAGAACTGTGGTTCTCTCTCTCTGTCAGCCAGTAGAGATGCTGGGTGCAGCGGTTGATGTAGAACTGTGGTCTCTCTCTCTCTGTCAGCCAGTAGAGATGCCCATGATAGATCCTTAGTGAAGTGGACACGGAGGAACGTGAAGCTCTCGATCAGGTCCAATACTGCTCCGGCAATGTGAATGAGGCTTGTGTTCGGCCCTCGGTTTCCTGTAGACCACGATCAGCTCCTTTGTCTTGCTGACGTTGAGGGGAGAAGTTGTTGTCCTGGCACCACACTGCCAGGTCTCTGACCTCCTCCCTGTAGGCTGTGTCATCGTCATCGGTGATCAGGCCTACCGCTGTCGTGTCGTCTGCAAACTGAACGACGGTCATAGAGCTGTAGCCATAGGACTCGGGTCAAAAGTCCTGCACTCGATGTGGAATAAGGTGCCATTTTGGACTTGAGTCTTAAGAGTGAGTGTCTCTCTTGGTGCTCTTCAATTGCATGAACAAACATCATATTGCTATAATATGTCATAGTGCTATAATGTGTCATATCTGCTATAATGTGTCATAGTGCTATAATGTGTCATATCTGCTATAATGTGTCATAGTGCTATAATGTGTCATAGTGCTATAATGTGTCATAGTGCTATAATGTGTCATAGTGCTATAATGTGTCATATCTGCTATAATGTGTCATATCTGCTATAATGTGTCATAGTGCTATAATGTGTCATAGTGCTATAATGTGTCATAGTGCTATAATGTGTCATAGTGCTATAATGTGTCATATCTGCTATAATGTGTCATAGCGCTATAATGTGTCATATCTGCTATAATGTGTCATATCTGCTATAATGTGTCATAGTGCTATAATGTGTCATAGTGCTATAATGTGTCATAGTGCTATAATGTGTCATAGTGCTATAATGTGTCATAGTGCTATAATGTGTCATATCTGCTATAATGTGTCATAGTGCTATAATGTGTCATAGTGCTATAATGTGTCATATCTGCTATAATGTGTCATAATGCTATAATGTGTCATATCGGCTATAATGTGTCATATCTGCTATAATGTGTCATAGTGCTATAATGTGTCATATCTGCTATAATGTGTCATAGTGCTATAATGTGTCATAGTGCTATAACGTGTCATAGTGCTATAATGTGTCATATCTGCTATAATGTGTCATAGTGCTATAATGTGTCATAGTGCTATAATGTGTCATATCTGCTATAATGTGTCATAGTGCTATAATGTGTCATATCTGCTAAAATGTGTCATAGTGTTATAATGTGTCATAGTGCTATAATGTGTCATATCTGCTATAATGTGTCATAGTGCTATAATGTGTCATAT
>NC_074670.1:80457625-80515125 GCF_029448725.1 Salvelinus fontinalis
TAGTGGTTAGAGTTTAGGGGAGGCAGGTAGACTAGTGGTTAGAGAGTAGGGGAGGCAGGTAGCCTAGTGGTTAGAGTGTAGGGGAGGCAGGTAGCCTAGTGGTTAGAGTGTAGGGACGGCAGGTAGCCTAGTGGTTAGAGTGTAGGGACGGCAGGTAGCCTAGTGGTTAGAGTGTAGGGACGGCAGGTAGCCTAGTTTAGAGTGGAGGGGCGGCAGGTAGCCTAGTGGTTAGAGTGTAGGGGAGGCAGGTATCCTAGTGGTTAGAGTGTAGGGGAGGCAGGTAGCCTAGTGGTTAGAGTGTAGGGGAGGCAGGTAGCCTAGTGGTTAGAGTGTAGGGGAGGCAGGTAGCCTAGTGGTTAGTGTAGTGGAGGCAGGTAGCCTAGTGGTTAGAGTGTAGGGGAGGCAGGTAGACTAGTGGTTAGAGTGTAGGGGAGGCAGGTAGCCTAGTGGTTAGAGTTTAGGGGAGGCAGGTAGACTAGTGGTTAGAGTGTAGGGGAGGCAGGTAGCCTAGTGGTTAGAGAGTAGGGGAGGCAGGTAGCCTAGTGGTTAGAGTGTAGGGGAGGCAGGTAGCCTAGTGGTTAGAGTGTAGGGACGGCAGGTAGCCTAGTGGTTAGAGTGTAGGGACGGCATGTAGCCTAGTGGTTAGAGTGTAGGTGCGGCAGGTAGCCTAGTGGTTAGAGTGTAGGGGTGGCAGGTAGCCTAGTGGTTAGAGTGTAGGGACGGCAGGTAGCCTAGTGGTTAGAGTGTAGGGGCGGCAGGTAGCCTAGTGGTTAGAGTGTAGGGACGGCAGGTAGCCTAGTGGTTAGAGTGTAGGGGTGGCAGGTAGCCTAGTGGTTAGAGTGTAGGGACGGCAGGTAGCCTAGTGGTTAGAGTGTAGGGGCGGCAGGTAGCCTAGTGGTTAGAGTGTAGGGACGGCAGGTAGCCTATTGGTTAGAGTGTAGGGACGGCAGGTAGCCTAGTGGTTAGAGTGTAGGGACGGCATGTAGCCTAGTGGTTAGAGTGTAGGGACGGCAGGTAGCCTAGTGGTTAGAGTGTAGGGACGGCAGGTAGCCTAGTGGTTAGAGTGTAGGGACGGCAGGTAGCCTAGTGGTTAGAGTGTAGGGACGGCAGGTAGCCTATTGGTTAGAGTGTAGGGACGGCAGGTAGCCTAGTGGTTAGAGTGTAGGGACGGCATGTAGCCTAGTGGTTAGAGTGTAGGTGCGGCAGGTAGCCTGGTGGTTAGAGTGTAGGGGTGGCAGGTAGCCTAGTGGTTAGAGTGTAGGGACGGCAGGTAGTCTAGTGGTTAGAGTGTAGGGACGGCAGGTAGCCTAGTGGTTAGAGTGTAGGTGCGGCAGGTAGCCTAGTGGTTAGAGTGTAGGAACGGCAGGTAGCCTAGTGGTTAGAGTGTAGGGACGGCATGTAGCCTAGTGGTTAGAGTGTAGGTGCGGCAGGTAGCCTAGTGGTTAGAGTGTAGGGACGGCAGGTAGCCTAGTGGTTAGAGTGTAGGGGCGGCAGGTAGCCTAGTGGTTAGAGTGTAGGGACGGTAGGTAGCCTAGTGGTTAGAGTGGAGGGGCGGCAGGTAGCCTAGTGGTTAGAGTGTAGGGACGGCAGGTAGCCTAGTGGTTAGAGTGTAGTGGCGGCAGGTAGCCTAGTGGTTAGAGTGGAGGGGCGGCAGGTAGCCTAGTGGTTAGAGTGGATGGGCGGCAGGTAGCCTAGTGGTTAGAGTGTAGGGACGGCAGGTAGCCTAGTGGTTAGAGTGTAGGGACGGCAGGTAGCCTAGTTTAGAGTGGAGGGGCGGCAGGTAGCCTAGTGGTTAGAGTGTAGGGACGGCAGGTAGCCTAGTTTAGAGTGGAGGGGCGGCAGGTAGCCTAGTGGTTAGAGTGTAGGGGAGGCAGGTATCCTAGTGGTTAGAGTGTAGGGGAGGCAGGTAGCCTAGTGGTTAGAGTGTAGGGGAGGCAGGTAGCCTAGTGGTTAGAGTGTAGGGGAGGCAGGTAGCCTAGTGGTTAGTGTAGTGGAGGCAGGTAGCCTAGTGGTTAGAGTGTAGGGACGGCATGTAGCCTAGTGGTTAGAGTGTAGGTGCGGCAGGTAGCCTAGTGGTTAGAGTGTAGGGGTGGCAGGTAGCCTAGTGGTTAGAGTGTAGGGACGGCAGGTAGCCTAGTGGTTAGAGTGTAGGGGCGGCAGGTAGCCTAGTGGTTAGAGTGTAGGGACGGCAGGTAGCCTAGTGGTTAGAGTGTAGGGACGGCATGTAGCCTAGTGGTTAGAGTGTAGGGACGGCATGTAGCCTAGTGGTTAGAGTGTAGGTGCGGTAGGTAACCTAGTGGTTAGAGTGTAGGGACGGCAGGTAGCCTAGTGGTTAGAGTGTAGGGACGGCAGGTAGCCTAGTGGTTAGAGTGTAGGGGCGGCAGGTAGCCTAGTGGTTAGAGTGTAGGGGCGGCAGGTAGCCTAGTGGTTAGAGTGTAGGGGCGGCAGGTAGCCTAGTGGTTAGAGTGGAGGGGCGGCAGGTAGCCTAGTGGTTAGAGTGTAGGGACGGCAGGTAGCCTAGTGGTTAGAGTGGAGGGGCGGCAGGTAGCCTAGTGGTTGGAGTGTAGGGACGGCAGGTAGCCTAGTGGTTAGAGTGTAGGGACGGCAGGTAGCCTAGTGGTTAGAGTGTAGGGACGGCAGGTAGCCTAGTGGTTAGAGTGTAGGGACGGCAGGTAGCCTATTGGTTAGAGTGTAGGGACGGCAGGTAGCCTAGTGGTTAGAGTGTAGGGACGGCATGTAGCCTAGTGGTTAGAGTGTAGGTGCGGCAGGTAGCCTGGTGGTTAGAGTGTAGGGGTGGCAGGTAGCCTAGTGGTTAGAGTGTAGGGACGGCAGGTAGTCTAGTGGTTAGAGTGTAGGGACGGCAGGTAGCCTAGTGGTTAGAGTGTAGGTGCGGCAGGTAGCCTAGTGGTTAGAGTGTAGGGACGGCAGGTAGCCTAGTGGTTAGAGTGTAGGGACGGCATGTAGCCTAGTGGTTAGAGTGTAGGTGCGGCAGGTAGCCTAGTGGTTAGAGTGTAGGGACGGCAGGTAGCCTAGTGGTTAGAGTGTAGGGACGGCAGGTAGCCTAGTGGTTAGAGTGTAGTGGCGGCAGGTAGCCTAGTGGTTAGAGTGGAGGGGCGGCAGGTAGCCTAGTGGTTAGAGTGGAGGGGCGGCAGGTAGCCTAGTGGTTAGAGTGTAGGGACGGCAGGTAGCCTAGTTTAGAGTGGAGGGGCGGCAGGTAGCCTAGTGGTTAGAGTGTAGGGGAGGCAGGTATCCTAGTGGTTAGAGTGTAGGGGAGGCAGGTAGCCTAGTGGTTAGAGTGTAGGGGAGGCAGGTAGCCTAGTGGTTAGAGTGTAGGGGAGGCAGGTAGCCTAGTGGTTAGTGTAGTGGAGGCAGGTAGCCTAGTGGTTAGAGTGTAGGGGAGGCAGGTAGACTAGTGGTTAGAGTGTAGGGGAGGCAGGTAGCCTAGTGGTTAGAGTTTAGGGGAGGCAGGTAGACTAGTGGTTAGAGTGTAGGGGAGGCAGGTAGCCTAGTGGTTAGAGAGTAGGGGAGGCAGGTAGCCTAGTGGTTAGAGTGTAGGGGAGGCAGGTAGCCTAGTGGTTAGAGTGTAGGGACGGCAGGTAGCCTAGTGGTTAGAGTGTAGGGACGGCATGTAGCCTAGTGGTTAGAGTGTAGGTGCGGCAGGTAGCCTAGTGGTTAGAGTGTAGGGGTGGCAGGTAGCCTAGTGGTTAGAGTGTAGGGACGGCAGGTAGCCTAGTGGTTAGAGTGTAGGGGCGGCAGGTAGCCTAGTGGTTAGAGTGTAGGGACGGCAGGTAGCCTAGTGGTTAGAGTGTAGGGGTGGCAGGTAGCCTAGTGGTTAGAGTGTAGGGACGGCAGGTAGCCTAGTGGTTAGAGTGTAGGGGCGGCAGGTAGCCTAGTGGTTAGAGTGTAGGGACGGCAGGTAGCCTATTGGTTAGAGTGTAGGGACGGCAGGTAGCCTAGTGGTTAGAGTGTAGGGACGGCATGTAGCCTAGTGGTTAGAGTGTAGGGACGGCATGTAGCCTAGTGGTTAGAGTGTAGGGACGGTAGGTAGCCTAGTGGTTAGAGTGTAGGGACGGCAGGTAGCCTAGTGGTTAGAGTGTAGGGACGGCAGGTAGCCTAGTGGTTAGAGTGTAGGGGCGGCAGGTAGCCTAGTGGTTAGAGTGTAGGGGCGGCAGGTAGCCTAGTGGTTAGAGTGTAGGGGCGGCAGGTAGCCTAGTGGTTAGAGTGGAGGGGCGGCAGGTAGCCTAGTGGTTAGAGTGTAGGGACGGCAGGTAGCCTAGTGGTTAGAGTGGAGGGGCGGCAGGTAGCCTAGTGGTTGGAGTGTAGGGACGGCAGGTAGCCTAGTGGTTAGAGTGTAGGGGCGGCAGGTAGCCTAGTGGTTAGAGTGTAGGGACGGCAGGTAGCCTAGTGTTTAGAGTGTAGGGGCGGCAGGTAGCCTAGTGGTTAGAGTGTAGGGACGGCAGGTAGCCTAGTGTTTAGAGTGTAGGGGCGGCAGGTAGCCTAGTGGTTAGAGTGTAGGGGCGGCAGGTAGCCTAGTGGTTAGAGTGTAGGGACGGTAGGTAGCCTAGTGGTTAGAGTGTAGGGACGGCAGGTAGCCTAGTGGTTAGAGCGTAGGGGCGGCAGGTAGCCTAGTGGTTAGAGTGTAGGGGCGGCAGGTAGCCTAGTGGTTAGAGTGTAGGGGCGGCAGATAGACCTAGTGGTTAGAGTGTAGGGGCGGCAGGTAGCCTAGTGGTTAGAGTGTAGGGACGGTAGGTAGCCTAGTGGTTAGAGTGTAGGGACGGCAGGTAGCCTAGTGGTTAGAGTGTAGGGACGGTAGGTAGCCTAGTGGTTAGAGTGTAGGGACGGCAGGTAGCCTAGTGGTTAGAGCGTAGGGGCGGCAGGTAGCCTAGTGGTTAGAGTGTAGGGGCGGCAGGTAGCCTAGTGGTTAGAGTGTAGGGGCGGCAGGTAGCCTAGTGGTTAGAGTGTAGGGACGGTAGGTAGCCTAGTGGTTAGAGTGTAGGGACGGCAGGTAGCCTAGTGGTTAGAGCGTAGGGGCGGCAGGTAGCCTAGTGGTTAGAGTGTAGGGGCGGCAGGTAGCCTAGTGGTTAGAGTGTAGGGGCGGCAGGTAGCCTAGTGGTTAGAGTGTTGGGGCGGCAGGTAGCCTAGTGGTTAGAGTGTTGGGACGGTAGGTAGCCTAGTGGTTAGAGTGTAGGGGCGGCAGGTAGCCTAGTGGTTAGAGTGTAGGGACGGTAGGTAGCCTAGTGGTTAGAGTGTAGGGGTGGCAGGTAGCCTAGTGGTTAGAGTGTAGGGGCGGCAGGTAGCCTAGTGGTTAGAGTGTTGGGGCGGCAGGTAGCCTAGTGGTTAGAGTTTAGGGACGGTAGGTAGCCTAGTGGTTAGAGTGTAGGAGCGGCAGGTAGCCTAGTGGTTAGAGTGTAGGGACGGTAGGTAGCCTAGTGGTTAGAGTGTAGGGACGGCAGGTAGCCTAGTGGTTAGAGTGTAGGGACGGTAGGTAGCCTAGTGGTTAGAGTGTAGGGACGGCAGGTAGTCTAGTGGTTAGAGTGTAGGGACGGTAGGTAGCCTAGTGGTTAGAGTGTAGGGGCGGCAGGTAGCCTAGTGGTTAGAGTGGAGGGGCGGCAGGTAGCCTAGTGGTTAGAGTGTAGGGACGGTAGGTAGCCTAGTGGTTAGAGTGTTGGGGCGGCAGGTAGCCTAGTGGTTAGAGTGTAGGGACGGTAGGTAGCCTAGTGTTTAGAGTGTAGGGGCGGCAGGTAGCCTAGTGGTTAGAGTGTTGGGGCGGCAGGTAGCCTAGTGGTTAGAGTGTAGGGACGGTAGGTAGCCTAGTGGTTAGAGTGTTGGGGCGGCAGGTAGCCTAGTGGTTAGAGTGTAGGGACGGTAGGTAGCCTAGTGGTTAGAGTGTAGGGGCGGCAGGTAGCCTAGTGGTTAGAGTGTAGGGACGGCAGGTAGCCTAGTGGTTAGAGTGTAGGGACGGCAGGTAGCCTAGTGGTTAGAGTGTAGGGACGGCAGGTAGCCTAGTTTAGAGTGTAGGGACGGCAGGTAGCCTAGTGGTTAGAGTGTTGGGGCGGCAGGTAGCCTAGTGGTTAGAGTGTAGGGACGGCAGGTAGCCTAGTGGTTAGAGTGTAGGGACGGCAGGTAGCCTAGTGGTTAGAGTGTAGGGACGGCAGGTTGCCTAGTTTAGAGTGTAGGGACGGCAGGTAGCCTAGTGGTTAGAGTGTTGGGGCGGCAGGTAGCCTAGTGGTTAGAGTGTAGGGACGGCAGGTAGCCTAGTGGTTAGAGTGTAGGGGCGGCAGGTAGCCTAGTGGTTAGAGTGTAGGGACGGTAGGTAGCCTAGTGGTTAGAGTGTAGGGGCGGCAGGTAGCCTAGTGGTTAGAGTGTAGGGGCGGCAGGTAGCCTAGTGGTTAGAGTGTAGGGGCGGCAGGTAGCCTAGTGGTTAGAGTGGAGGGGCGGCAGGTAGCCTAGTGGTTAGAGTGTAGGGACGGCAGGTAGCCTAGTGGTTAGAGTGGAGGGACGGTAGGTAGCCTAGTGGTTAGAGTGTTGGGGCGGCAGGTAGCCTAGTGGTTAGAGTGTAGGGGCGGCAGGTAGCCTAGTGGTTAGAGTGTAGGGACGGTAGGTAGCCTAGTGGTTAGAGTGTAGGTGCGGCAGGTAGCCTAGTGGTTAGAGTGTAGGGGCGGCAGGTAGCCTAGTGGTTAGAGTGTAGGGGCGGCAGGTAGCCTAGTGATTAGAGTGGAGGGACGGCAGGTAGCCTAGTGGTTAGAGTGTAGGGGCGGCAGGTAGCCTAGTGGTTAGAGTGGAGGGACGGCAGGTAGCCTAGTGGTTAGAGTGTAGGGGCGGCAGGTAGCCTAGTGGTTAGAGTGGAGGGACGGCAGGTAGCCTAGTGGTTAGATTGGAGTGCTAGAAACACCAAGGTTGTTATTTCGAATCCCCGAGTTGACAAGATAAAAATCAGTTGTTCTGCCCTTGAACAAGGCAGTTAACCCATTGTCAATAAGTATATTTTCTTAACTGACTTGACTAGTTAAATATATATGTATTTATTGTCATTATTTGGCTGGAAACAGGTTAAGTTTGTTCAGGGCATGACAGTATCAAATCAAATCAAAATCAAATCAAGTTTATTTTATATTTGCCCTTCTTACATCAGCTACGATCTCGAAGTGCTGTACAGAAACCCAGCCTAAAACCCCAAACAGCAAGCAATGCAGGTGTAGAAGCACAGTGTCAGGAGGGGTCAGGAGACACTGTGGCACCATCTGATGATACCCCCGGACAGGGCCAAACAGGACGGATATAACCCCACCCACTTTGCCAAAGCACAGCCCCCACACCACTAGAGGGATATCTCAGTACAGCTGTAACAGTCAACAGGGGGGGGGGGGGGGGGGGGGGGTCTAAACTGACATGTGGAATTGTTTTAAGATGGTACTACCATGGATCATTTAGCTTTTTGATTTATAATTTTAGGACCCCTTTAAGTATAATATATACAGTGGGGAGAACAAGTATTTGATACACTGCCGATTTTGAAATGCAAATTAATTACTTAAAAATCATACAATGTGATTTTCTGGATTTTTGTTTTAGATTCCGTCTCTCACAGTTGAAGTGTACCTATGATAAAAAAGTACAGACCTCTACATGCTTTGTAAGTAGGAAAACCTGCAAAATCGGCAGTGTATAGTGGTTAGAGTGTAGGGGGGGCAGTGTATCAAATACATGTTCTCCCCACTGTATATATATATATATATATACAACGTGCCATTGGAACACAGGAGTGATGGTTGCTGATAATGGACCTCTGTACGCCTATGTAGATATTCCATTAAAAAATCAGCCGTTTTCAGCTACAATAGTCATTTACAACATTAACAATGTCTACACTGTATTTATGATCAATTTGATGTTATTTTAATGGACAAAAAGTGTGCTTTTCTTTCAAAAACAAGGACATTTCTAAGTGACCCTAAACTTTTGAATGGTAGTGTATATATATATATATAAGTTTTAATATTTTTTAATGGAATATCTACATAGGCGTTACAGAAGCCCATTATCAGCAACCATCACTCCTGTGCTCCAATGGCGCGTTGTGTTAGCTAATAAAAGTTTATCATTAGAAAACGTTCTGGCATGTATTTTAGCACAGCTGAAAATAAATGTGACAATGGCCTGCTAGGGTCCGTTTTCATTTCACTGTCTTGTGTCGGTATAAACAGCAGGAATTAATGTCACAACAACAACAAAAAATACAAAATATCAAAAACCTACAGTGTTGAATAAAAATGTAGTGGTTGTGATCTTTCCATTGCCCATTTAGGCAAATTGAACAATAATAAATTGGCGACAGCCTTAATTCCTTCCCATCTATTTCTTTCATGTCTCAGGTAGCCCGCCAAAGCCAGCATGGATAAAATGCAATCGTTTGATAATATTTGATGTTTTCTAATAATTCTCATGGGCCAAAGTATGACCACAGATCTATTAGCTGCCTAGGCTAGTCTGTGACATATTGAAACTTGTATTCTTTTAGATCTGAAATAATTTCATGTGGAAACTTGCAGAGAAAAAAAACAGAAAAATCAAGGCAAAGCAATTCAGGCATTTTTGAAAGTCTGGCCAATTCATGTCAGTGAGAAGGGGGAGGAGCTCAGTGAGAAGGCGGAGGAGCTCAGTGAGAAGGCGGAGGAGCTCAGTGAGAAGGGGGAGGAGCTCCGTGAGAAGATGGAAGAGCTCCGTGAGAAGATGGCGGAGCTCCGTGAGAAGATAGAGGAGCTCAGTGAGAAGGCGGAGGAGCTCAGTGAGAAGGGGGAGGAGCTCCGTGAGAAGATAGAAGAGCTCCGTGAGAAGATAGAGGAGCTCAGTGAGAAGATGGAGGAGCTCAGTGAGAAGGGGGAGGAGCTCCGTGAGAAGATAGAGGAGCTCAGTGAGAAGATGGAGGAGCTCAGTGAGAAGATGGAAGAGCTCCGTGAGAAGATGGAGGAGCTCCGTGAGAAGATGGAGGAGCTCAGTGAGAAGATGGAGGAGCTCAGTGAGAAGATGGAAAAGCTCCGTGAGAAGATAGAGGAGCTCAGTGAGAAGGGGGAGGAGCTCAGTGAGAAGGGGGAGGAGCTCAGTGAGAAGGGGGAGGAGCTCAGTGAGAAGGGGGAGGAGCTCAGTGAGAAGATGGAAGAGCTCAGTGAGAAGATGGAGGAGCTCAGTGAGAAGATGGAAGAGCTCAGTGAGAAGATAGAGGAGCTCAGTGAGAAGGGGGAGGAGCTCAGTGAGAAGGGGGAGGAGCTCAGTGAGAAGGGGGAGGAGCTCAGTGAGAAGGGGGAGGAGCTCAGTGAGAAGATGGAGGAGCTCAGTGAGAAGATAGAGGAGCTCAGTGAGAAGATGGAAGAGCTCCGTGAGAAGATGGAGGAGCTCAGTGAGAAGATGGAGGAGCTCAGTGAGAAGGGGGAGGAGCTCAGTGAGAAGATGGAGGAGCTCAGTGAGAAGATAGAGGAGCTCAGTGAGAAGATGGAGGAGCTCAGTGAGAAGATGGAGGAGCTCAGTGAGAAGGAGAAATAGAGGGAGAGAGTTAGAACGGATAGAGGATGACAGGATGGAGGGATAGATAGATGGGACAAAGGGGAAAGAGGAGGGAAGGGAGAAGGAGGAACTTAAAGAGGGATGAAGAGACTGATGGGGTCGGAGGGGACGGAGGGGGCTGGATATGGGATAGAGAGGGGATGACTTCATGTGTTCTTCGCATGACCTGTTAAGTGATGACATCACCATTTTCCTGACAGAACATCCACTCTGATGAAGTCAGTGTCTGTGTGTGTGTGTGTGTGTGTGTGTGTGTGTGTGTGTGTGTGTGTGTGTGTGTGTGTGTGTGTGTGTGTGTGTGTGTGTGTGTGTGTGTGTGTGTGTGTGTGTGTGTGTGTGTGTGCGTGCTTGCATCCACTGTTCTTCATTTGGTTGCTGGGGGCCTTGCGTGGTCAGACAAGCTTCCTAAATAGGCGTTATGGGTATTTATGACAACCTTCTCCTGTCTATTCTGTTCTCTCTAGGCTGCTCAGTCAACTGACCGACACGTACTGACAGATGGAGAGAGGGACAGAATGAGGCTGAAGAGGGGAAGAACTACTCTCTCCCGGGGGACAACTTAAGGAGACATTTAGTTCTGTCTTTCTTTCTTTCAGTTTTTTTTTTTACGGTTGTTCTAAGCTGCTACTGCGGGCGGAACGTGTTGAGCTGGAGCTGGCAGGTCAAGCGTTACGGCACATTAAAACGTCCAGTACGTCCAGTCTATCTCTGCCCACCTTTAGATTCTGATGTGAGGTACACAGATACCTTTTTCTTTGTTGTGAATAACGGAACTTGTCTGTCCAAAAACGTGTTTTCTCTCTCACTTTTTCCACCTCACTCACATCGCTCTAATCACTCACATCGCTCTAATGTACTCCTACTGTGCTACTAGTGTGCTCTAATGAACACCCAGTGTGCTCTAATGATCAATGAACCCCTATTGTGCTCTAATGATCCTCTAGTGTGCTCTAATGAGTCCCTACTGTGCTCTAATGAGCCCCTAGTGTGCTCTAATGAGCCCCTAGCATGTTCTAATGAATAATGAACCCCTAGTGTGCTATAATGAGCCCCTAGTGTGCTCTAATGAAAACCTAGTGTGCTCTAATGAACCCCTAGCATGTTCTAATGAATAATGAGCCCCTAGTGTGCTATAATGAACCCCTAGTGTGCTATAATGAACCCCTAGTGTGCTCTAATGAGCCCCTAGTATGTTCTAATGAATAATGAACCCCTATTGTGCTCTAATGATCCTCTAGTGTGCTCTAATGAGTCCCTACTGTGCTTTAATGAGCCCCTAGTGTGCTTTAATGAGCCCCTAGTTTGCTCTTATGAGCCCCTAGTATGTTCTAATGAATAATGAACCCCTAGTGTGCTCTAATAAACCCCTAGTGTGCTCTAATGAGCCCCTAGTGTGCTCTAATGAGCCCCTAGTATGTTCTAATGAATAATGAACCCCTAGTGTGCTCTAATGAACCCCTAGTGTGCTCTATTGAACCCCTAGTGTGCTCTAATGAACCTCTAGTGTGCTCTAATGATCCCCTACTGTGCTCTAATGAGCCCCTAGTGTGCTCTAATGAATAATGAACCCCTAGTGTGCTCTATTGAACCCCTAGTGTTCTCTATGGAACCCCTAGTGTGCTCTAATGAGCCCCTAGTGTGCTCTAATGAATAATGAACCCCTAGTGTGCTCTATTGAACCCCTAGAGTTCTCCATGGAACCCCTAGTGTGCTCTAATGAGCCCCTAGTGTGCTCTAATGAACTCCTAGTATTGTAAGCAGCCAATATCTTAATCTTTTCAAAATATTTTTACCTAATGGCTATCATTCCTACCGCTGGGAAAATTCCCTTTGTTTATCACAGGCCCGGTAGTACCGTATCCTGATTATACCAGGGGGCAGTTATAAGTTTGTCCCCCTGACAACCCACCGTATGAAGAGCATCAATCAACAAAACTCTACAAATAATTCCTCCGCCATTTACCTTTTTCAGAACTGTACGCTTTCGCAGCAGCAAGGCTGCTCTGTCTCTCCCCCTCTCTCACAGTCCTCAGGCCTGGGGCGATAGGAGAATGTCAGAGAGGGTGAAAACTGCAAAAGAGAGAATCAAGTAGCATCCCAAATGGTTTTTGTTCCAAGATAGCGTAGCAGTCGGACGTTTGTTTTGTCCCGTGTAAATAGTAGTTTTCCTAGTTTTTTTTTGTATATATTTTAATCTCACTTTCCATCTATGGACTGAACATACTCTCCTGCATCACACCTCACCCAATGTGGTACGGATCTGTTATTTTTATACTTTAGAACCGGAACCCCCATCAGGGGCTAGCCAGCTAACTAGCTACTAGCTAGTAGTCAGTTAGCCACTGCTAGCGGTCTTCAACATTAACTCGGACACCAGCCAGTCTCAGCTCGGTCAAATACCTGCCAGTCTGCACAGCGCAATATCAACCCAGAGCATATCGGACTGCTTTTTCTCTACCACATCTCCGGATTCCTACAGAAAGCTCTGAACCTTTACGCCGGATCATCACAGCTATCTAGCTGCAATCCGAGTGGCTACTTCTGGCTAATGTCTCTGTCCCGAAGCAAGCACCAGTTAGCCTTGAGCTAGCCTCGAGTCAGGTCCTTCTATTCGGCTAGCCGAAGAAGTCCACCAGCTAATTCTAGAGCTACAATACCTCTTTTGCCAATTGGCCTTTACTGCCGACATGGATCCCCGCCGATCCATCACGACTGGTCTGCCGACGTAATCGTCCAAGGTGTTGGAGGGCAAGTTGGTCACTATGATATCTAAGAGGGTTCCCATGGTTACTGATTTAGGGTTGTACCTGGTAGGTTTCTTGATAGTTTGTGTGAGATTGAGGGCATCAAGCTTAGATTGTAGGACGACCGGGGTGTTAAGCATATCCCAGTTTAGCTCACCGAACAGTATAAACTCTGAAGATAGATGGGGGGCAATCAATTCACATATGGTGGCCAGGGCACAGCTGGGGGCTGATGGGGGTCTCTAACAAGCGGCAACGGTGAGAGACTTGCTTCTGGAAAGGTGGATTTTTAAATGTAGAAGCTCGAATTGTTTGGGCACAGACCTGGATAGTATGACAGAACTCTGCAGGCTATCTCTGCAGTAGATTGCAACTCCGCCCCCTTTGGCAGTTCTATCTTGTCGGAAAACGTGGTAGTTGAGGATGGACATTTCTGGAATTTTGGTGGCCTTCCTGAGCCAGGATTCAGACACGGCTAGGACATCAGGGTTGGCAGAGTGTTCTAAAGCATTGAATAAAACAAACTTAGAGAGGAGGATTCTGATGTTAACAACCAAGGCTTTTACTGTCTATAACGGTTAACTTGTAACTCTCTGTCTATAACGGTTAACTTGTAACTCTCTGTCTATAACGGTTAACTTGTAACTCTCTGTCTATAACGGTTAACTTGTAACTCTCTGTCTATAACGGTTAACTTGTAACTCTCTGTCTATAACGGTTAACTTGTAACTCTCTGTCTATAACGGTTAACTTGTAACTCTCTGTCTATAACGGTTAACTTGTAACTCTCTGTCTATAACGGTTAACTTGTAACTCTCTGTCTATAACGGTTAACTTGTAACTCTCTGTCTATAACGGTTAACTTGTAACTCTCTGTCTATAACGGTTAACTTGTAACTCTCCGTCTCTGTTCAGCATTGTTTATTTATGTGGCAGATGGGTTGTTGCATAAATCTCATTGGGGACTCCTCCGTTCGCAACCCAACTCAATTAGCCAGCCGATGTGTGTGTGTGTGTGTGTGTGTGTGTGTGTGTGTGTGTGTGTGTGTGTGTGTGTGTGTGTGTGTGTGTGTGTGTGTGTGTGTGTGTGTGTGTGTGTGTGTGTGTGTATGTTTGCGTGTATATTACAGCGTGATAGAAATTTAAAGGCGATGTTCCCACGTTACCTGGCTCTGCATTCACAGTAAACGCTGCACATGTCGGCTCATTCAGGAAAATAAATTTACATTTTTATTGCTCATCCTTTAACGCTTCAGCGATGCTAACTTTATAGATCTATACTGTATAGACCTCTACACCTCTCAACGCTGATCTATACTGTATAGATCTATACACCTCTCTACGCTGATCTATACTGTATAGAGCTATACACCTCTCAACGCTGATCCATACTGTATAGAGTTCTACACCTCTCAACGCTGATCTATACTGTATAGAGCTATACACCTCTCAACGCTGATCTATACTGTATAGAGCTATACACTTCTCAACGCTGATCTATACTGTATAGAGCTCTACACCTCTCAACGCTGATCTATACTGTATAGAGTTCTACACCTCTCTACGCTGATCTATACTGTATAGAGCGCTACACCTCTCAACGCTGATCTATACTGTATAGAGCTCTACACCTCTCAACGCTGATCTATACTGTATAGAGCTCTACACCTCTCAACGCTGATCTATACTGTATAGAGCTATACACCTCTCAATGCTGATCTATACTGTATAGAGCTATACACCTCTCAACGCTGATCTATACTGTATAGAGCTATACACCTCTCAACGCTGATCTATACTGTATAGAGCTCTACACCTCTCAACTCTGATCTATACTGTATAGAGCTCTACACCTCTCTACGCTGATCTATACTGTATAGAGCTCTACACCTCTCAACGCTGATCTATACTGTATAGAGCTATACACCTCTCTACGCTGATCTATACTGTATATAGTTCTACACCTCTCTACGCTGATCTATACTGTATAGAGCGCTACACCTCTCTACGCTGATCTATACTGTATAGAGCTCTACACCTCTCAACGTTGATCTATACTGTATAGAGTTCTACACCTCTCAACGCTGATCTATACTGTATAGAGCTATACACCTCTCAACGCTGATCTATACTGTATAGAGCTATACACCTCTCAACGCTGATCTATACTGTATAGAGTTCTACACCTCTCTACGCTGATCTATACTGTATAGAGCGCTACACCTCTCTACGCTGATCTATACTGTATAGAGCTCTACACCTCTCAACGCTTATCTATACTGTATAGAGTTCTACACCTCTCAACGCTGATCTATACTGTATAGAGCTATACACCTCTCAACGCTGATCTATACTGTATAGAGCTATACACCTCTCAACGCTGATCTATACTGTATAGAGCTCTACACCTCTCAACGCTGATCTATACTGTATAGAGCTCTACACCTCTCAACGCTGATCTATACTGTATAGAGCTATACACCTCTCAATGCTGATCTATACTGTATAGAGTTATACGCCTCTCAACGCTGATCTATACTGTATAGAGCTCTACACCTCTCAACGCTGATCTATACTGTATAGAGCTATACACCTCTCAACGCTGATCTATACTGTATAGAGCTATACACCTCTCAACGCTGATCTATACTGTATAGAGCTCTACACCTCTCTACGCTGATCTATACTGTATAGAGCTATACACCTCTCAACGCTGATCTATACTGTATAGAGCTCTACACCTCTCTACGCTGATCTATACTGTATAGAGCTATACACCTCTCAACGCTGATCTATACTGTATAGAGCTATACACCTCTCAACGCTGATCTATACTGTATAGAGCTCTACACCTCTCAACGCTGATCTATACTGTATAGAGTTCTACACCTCTCAACGCTGATCTATACTGTATAGAGCTATACACCTCTCAACGCTGATCTATACTGTATAGAGCTATACACCTCTCAACGCTGATCTATACTGTATAGAGTTCTACACCTCTCTACGCTGATCTATACTGTATAGAGCGCTACACCTCTCTACGCTGATCTATACTGTATAGAGCTCTACACCTCTCAACGCTGATCTATACTGTATAGAGTTCTACACCTCTCAACGCTGATCTATACTGTATAGAGCTATACACCTCTCAACGCTGATCTATACTGTATAGAGCTATACACCTCTCAACGCTGATCTATACTGTATAGAGCTCTACACCTCTCAACGCTGATCTATACTGTATAGAGCTCTACACCTCTCAACGCTGATCT
This sequence comes from Salvelinus fontinalis, assembly GCF_029448725.1. NCBI lineage: Eukaryota > Metazoa > Chordata > Actinopteri > Salmoniformes > Salmonidae > Salvelinus > Salvelinus fontinalis. The sequence continues at coordinate 80,473,203 of NC_074670.1, forward strand.
ATACTGTATAGAGCTATACACCTCTCAATGCTGATCTATACTGTATAGAGCTATACGCCTCTCAACGCTGATCTATACTGTATAGAGCTCTACACCTCTCAACGCTGATCTATACTGTATAGAGCTCTACACCTCTCAACGCTGATCTATACTGTATAGAGCTCTACACCTCTCAACGCTGATCTATACTGTATAGAGCTATACACTTCTCAACGCTGATCTATACTGTATAGAGTTCTACACCTCTCAACGCTGATCTATACTGTATAGAGCTATACACCTCTCAACGCTGATCTATACTGTATAGAGTTCTACACCTCTCAACGCTGATCTATACTGTATAGAGTTCTACACCTCACTATTGATCCAGATTGAATAGAGCCCTCGGTCAAATCCATCACAGCACGTCACAGAGGACACTTGGGGAATATTTGTCCTTTTTGGGTGGTGAAGATGACAGCGTGTTATCTTTCGTCATTTCGGTTCCGATTTAAAACTGGCAAAGTCTGGAAAAGGCATAAAGTTCTCCAATCCAAGATATGTTGGCTGGAACCTAATGTTCCAATAGTGGACAACAGATTAGATCTAGTTGCTTGTTGAGAATATTTAGAGATATCCTAGAAGAGAGAAGAGGCTATGGCTCTGTGATGTCAAAGATAGTATATTGAGATGTGGACGAGAGCTGGCTTGTTGGGTTTTTTAATGATAAACGTAGTTCGTTGGGCTGAGACTCTGTAATGTAACACGACTCAGGATAAGACGCAGATGCAGACACAGGAGGCAGACAGTTCGAAATCTCAGATGTTTATTACAAAACATGGGTGCAGGTAAATGGCAGGTCCAAGGCAGGCAGAGGTCAGTAATCCAAGGCAGGCAGAGGTCAGTAATCCAAGGCAGGCAGAGGTCAGTAATCCAAGGCAGCGTCAATCAGGGACGGAACGGTAGACAGGGTCAGGGCAGGCAGACAGGGTCAGGGCAGGCAGACAGGGTCAGGGCAGGCAGACAGGGTCAGGGCAGGCAGACAGGGTCAGGGCAGGCAGACAGGGTCAGGGCAGCCAGACAAGGTCAGGGCAGGCAGACAGGGTCAGGGCAGGCAGACAGGGTCAGGGCAGGCAGAATGGTCAGAACCGGAGGACTATAAAACAGAAACTTGCGATACTGGAAAACCAGAAAACACACCGGTAAATGACAAACTGGCAACAGACCAACAGAAAAGGTAGGTATCAACACACAGATACTGGGGGGGAAATGGGAGAGACCTGGTGGTTGGGTGGAGACAAGCACAAGACAGGTGAAACAGATCAAGGTGTGACAAAGAGATGAGAGAGGTAGTTAGTTGGTTTGTGGTTCTGTAATGATAAAGAGAGACGAGAGGTAGTTAGTTGGTTTGTGGTTCTGTAATGATACAGAGAGACGAGAGGTAGTTAGTTGGTTTGTGGTTCTGTAATGATAAAGGCTGAGCTGTCAGATGTATCATAGGGGATAACACCGACCTTTAATCTAAGGTAACTGAGCCATCAGCCCGCATCAATTGGTTTTCCTCCTCCTCTTCCTCCTCTCCCTGCTCTCACTACTCCATCTCTACCTTTCTTTTCCTCCCTTCAGTCCCTCTCTCCCTCCTCTCCCTCTATCTTTTACTTTCTGTCACCCTCTTCATCTGCGTACTGCCCCTCTCTCTCCTCCCCCACCTCACCTTATTCTCCCCACCCTCTTCCTCCTCTACCCTGCCCCTCTCCTCTCCCTCATCTCCCCCTGCATCTCTTCCTTCCCCTGTCTCTCCCCTCCCTCTTCTCCCCTGCTCCTCTCCCCGCCCTCTGACCCTCCTCTACCATCCCCCTCTCCCCCTCTCCCCTGCCCTCTCCCTCTCCCTTCTCTCTTCTCCCCTCCCTCCTCTCCCCTGTTCCTATGACCCTCCTCTACCCTCCCCCTCTCTCCCTCCTCTACCCTCCCCCTCTCTCCCTCCTCTACCCTCCCCCTCTCTCCCTCCTCTCCCCCTCCTCCTCTCTTTCTCTCTCCATCCACCAGTAGAACTGAGGCTTGGCCCTCTTAAATGTATCATTTCTACAGAGAGAGATGCTTGTTCTCTGACTGCAGCTCTGTGCTGCCTGCCGATCTGGCGTCATGCCATAGCCAATCAATGGCCTCATCAATCCATCTTGTTTATTGGACGGCCTTTATTTTATTGTCCCTCTGTCATCCTCTTCATCCATCATCCACCTAATGTCATTCTTACTTCCATCCTTTCACATTTAAAAAAATGTCCTTAGCTGAGCATGCATGAGCATTTGATTGGCTGAGCTGAGCATGCGTGAGCGTTTGATTGGCTGAGCTGAGCATGCTTGAGCGTTTGATTGGCTATCTGTGCTCCAGGTGGTTCTATTGTCGTGGAGTGCTTGGCTGTGTTCCAAATGGCACCCTATTCCCTATTTAGGGATCTGGTCCTGAGAAGTCCACTACATAGGGAATAGAATGCCATTTGGGATACAGTCCTTGTATTCGCCAGGCTGATCTATCTGACTCTTGGTGAAATGCAAGTGTCATTTGGACAAAGCTAATCTTCCTGTCGGTTTTCCATAAAATGGCACCTGCTTAGAAAAACTGTGATTTGTATTACTCTGGTGGTACTTTCCTCAGGTGACACCTGTAATAGATCAAGTGGTAGACTACACCGTGCAGCGCAATCAGGTCTCAAACCTAAGAACTAACCAAGTACCACAGACAAGAGGAATACAAAAATGTGTCTGCGACAAGAGTATTTAATTATAGTTATCCTTACTAATGTGTTGAATCAGATTCATTCATGTGTCGAGAGCTCTCGCATGGTCAACATACCATTCAGATTGGGTGTTGAGTCCCAAATTACAACCCTGTTCACTATAGTGGCTTTCTTTTGACCAGAGCACAACGTGCCCTTGACAAAAGTGGTGCACTAAAAAAGGTATAGGATGTAATATGGGACACATTTGTTATGTCATGATAGCAACAGCCAATGGAAATCAGATACAATATCATCATGTGTTACCTTTAAATGTCATTATGACCAGGCAGTATGTACATAACCCCTGTCTAGTACTCACCATCATTCTAACATCATGTCTAGTAGTCACCTCCATCATACTAACATCATGTCTACTAGTCAACACCATCATACTAACATCATGTCTAGTAGTCACCTCCATCATACTAACATCATGTCTACTAGTCACCTCCATCATACTAACATCATGTCTAGTAGTCACCTCCATCATACTAACATCATGTCTAGTAGTCACCTCCATCATACTAACATCATGTCTAGTAGTCACCTCCATCATACTAACATCATGTCTAGTAGTCACCTCCATCATACTAACATCATGTCTAGTAGTCACCTCCATCATACTAACATCATGTCTACTAGTCACCTCCATCATACTAACATCATGTCTACTAGTCACCTCCATCATACTAACATCATGTCTAGTACTCACCATCATACTAACATCATGTCTACTAGTCAACACCATCATACTAACATCATGTCTAGTAGTCACCTCCATCATACTAACATCATGTCTAGTAGTCACCTCCATCATACTAACATCATGTCTAGTAGTCACCTCCATCATACTAACATCATGTCTAGTAGTCACCTCCATCATACTAACATCATGTCTAGTAGTCACCTCCATCATACTAACATCATGTCTACTAGTCACCTCCATCATACTAACATCATGTCTAGTAGTCACCTCCATCATACTAACATCATGTCTACTAGTCACCTCCATCATACTAACATCATGTCTAGTAGTCACCTCCATCATACTAACATCATGTCTACTTTTCACCTCCATCATACTAACATCATGTCTACTAGTCACCTCCATCATACTAACATCATGTCTACTAGTCACCTCCATCATACTAACATCATGTCTACTAGTCATCTCCTTCATACTAACATCATGTCTACTAGTCACCTCCATCATACTAACATCATGTCTACTATTCACCTCCATCATACTAACATCATGTCTAGTAGTCACCTCCATCATACTAACATCATGTCTAGTAGTCACCATCATACTAACATCATGTCTAGTAGTCACCATCATACTAACATCATGTCTAGTAGTCACCTCCATCATACTAACATCATGTCTAGTAGTCACCTCCATCATACTAACATCATGTCTACTAGTCAACACCATCAAACTAACATCATGTCTACTAGTCAACTCCATCATACTAACATCATGTCTAGTAGTCACCTCCATCATACTAACATCATGTCTAGTACTCACCATCACACTAACATCATGTCTACTTTTCACCTCCATCATACTAACATCATGTCTAGTAGTCACCTCCATCATACTAACATCATATCTAGTAGTCACCTCCATCATACTAACATCATGTCTAGTAGTCACCTCCATCATACTAACATCATGTCTAGTAGTCACCTCCATCATACTAACATCATATCTAGTAGTCACCTCCATCATACTAACATCATGTCTACTATTCACCTCCATCATACTAACATCATGTCTACTAGTCACCTCCATCATACTAACATCATGTCTACTAGTCACCTCCATCATACTAACATCATGTCTAGTAGTCACCTCCATCATACTAACATCATGTCTACTAGTCACCATCATACTAACATCATGTCTAGTACTCACCTCCATCATACTAACATCATCTCTATTAGTCACCTCCATCATACTAACATCATGTCTAGTAGTCACCTCCATCATACTAACATCATGTCTAGTAGTCACCTCCATCATACTAACATCATCTCTATTAGTCACCTCCATCATACTAACATCATGTCTAGTAGTCACCATCATACTAACATCATGTCTAGTAGTCACCTCCATCATACTAACATCATGTCTACTAGTCACCTCCATCATACTAACATCATGTCTAGTAGTCACCTCCATCATACTAACATCATGTCTAGTAGTCACCTCCATCATACTAACATCATGTCTAGTAGTCACCTCCATCATACTAACATCATGTCTACTAGTCACCTCCATCATACTAACATCATGTCTAGTAGTCACCTCCATCATACTAACATCATGTCTACTAGTCACCTCCATCATACTAACATCATGTCTAGTAGTCACCTCCATCATACTAACATCATGTCTAGTAGTCACCTCCATCATACTAACATCATGTCTATTAGTCACCTCCATCATACTAACATCATCTCTATTAGTCACCTCCATCATACTAACATAATTTCTATTACCTTTAACAGTGCAATACTTTCAACCACGACCCAAAGTGCACTATTCAGGGATTTGCGATACAGACACATCAGAACATGGGAAGGTGAATCTCTTCACGATGAGACAGGATCGTCACAACATGGGAAGGTGAATCTCTTCACGATGAGACAGGATCGTCACAACATGGGAAGGTGAATCTCTTCACGATGAGACAGGATCGTCACAACATGGGAAGGTGAATCTCTTCACGATGGGACAGGATCATCAGAACATGGGAAGGTGAATCTCTTCAAGATGGGACAGGATCATCGGTTCAGTAGCAATCGGCAAGAGGTATGAATAAATACGTGCGTTATTTGCAGGGAAATGCATTTACGAGGCGATCACAGATCGATAAAAGCACGTCCTTGTCTCTCTCCTCTCTCGGGCGGCCAAGCATTTTATTACATTAGAGAAAACAACTTCTAGACACGCCGTTTTCACTGAGACAATGCGTCCTAAATAGAACCCTATTCCCTATATAGTGCACAACTTTTGATCAGAGCTCATAGGGAGAAATAGAGAGCAAGCGTGGGCTTCTGGTTGAAAGTAGAGCACTATATAGAAGCCATGGTACCATTTGAGACGTGTCCTGAGGATTTTCCTGCTTGCCTGGCTGGCTGGGTGCTGTTATAGATGGACAATGTTTATGGCTGATCGCTCCTCCAATGTCATTAGGAGACGTACGCCTTGCTTCCATAAATAGACTGTTTAGTCAGGACATACCTGGCCCTTCACATCATACACTGGCATTGGCCTTGAGTCTATGTTGTATCCTAAATGGAGCCCTGTTCCCTATATAGTGCACTCCTTTTGACCAGAGCCCATAGGGAATAGGGCGCCATTTTATACACAGCTCTATACACTCATGTCAGCCTGTGTCGTCAGGAGGTACCTGACCCTGCAATTCATATCCTCCTTCACTGAACACAGAACACACACACACACACACGCACGCACGCACGCGCGCACACACACACACGCACGCACACACGCACGCTCGCACACACACACACACACACACACACACACACACACACACACACACACACACACACACACACACACACAGGCACACACAGGCACACACAGGCACACACACAGACACACACACAGACACACACACACACAGACACACACACAGACACACACACACACACACACACACACACAGGCACACACAGGCACACACAAGCACACGCACACGCACACGCACACACACATCAAGGTAATTCCCTGTCCCTTTAATGTGCAGTAAATGACCTCTGATGCTTTGTGTTTCTCTCTTTCTGTGATCGGGGTTAAACTGCAGCTGCTGTCCGTAGTTTAAGCCAATAAAAATGGACCTGGCCCTCATTGTTCTGAACCAATCAAAATGTGTTTATTAATGTGACCTCTCTCTAATTGCTCTAAATGCAAAGGTATACCCTGAACAGTGAAGTGTCCCCAATGGAACCCTATTCCTTATATAGTGCACTACTTTGAACCAGGGCCCATAGGGCTCTTATCAAAAGTAGTGCAATAGATAGGGAATAGGGTTCCATTTGCGATTCAGTACCCTGAATACATGTAGGCCACCTGTTTAGTGGTTTGGGATGCTGGGCTGGGAGAATATAACAGGAATAATCTGGGGATCTCCACTGGGCTGGGAGATACAGCAGGAATAATCACTGGGGTGTGGTGTGGTATGGTGTGGTATGGTGGGGTGTGGTATGGTGGGGTGGGGTGTGGTATGGTGGGGTGGGGTGTGGTGTGATATGGTGGGGTGGGGTGTGGTATGGTGGGGTGGGGTGTGGTATGGTGGGGTATGGTATGGCGGGGTGTGGTATGGTGGGGTTTGGTGTGGTATGGTGTGGTATGGTGGGGTGTGGTATGGTGGGGTGGGGTGTGGTATGGTGTGGTATGGTATGGTGGGGTGGGGTGTGGTATGGTGGGGTATGGTATGGTGTGGTGTGGAAAGGTGTGGTATGGTGTGGTGTGGTATGGTATGGTGTGGTGTGGTATGGTATGGTGTGGTGTGGTGGGGTATGGTATGGTGGGGTGTGGTATGGTATGGTGTGGTGTGGTATGGTATGGTGTGGTGTGGTATGGTATGGTGTGGTGTGGTGGGGTATGGTATGGTGGGGTGTGGTATTGTGTGGTATGGTATGGTGTGGTATGGTGGGGTGTGGTGTGGGGTTTGTGGTATGGTATGGTGTGGTATTGTGTGTTGTGTTATGTAGTGTTATGGTGGGGTGTGGTGTGGTGGGATGTGGTATGGTGTGGTATGGTGGGGTGTGGCTGGGTGGGGTGTGGTTTGGTCGGGCGTGGTATGGTATGGTGTGATGTGTTGTGGTGTGGTGTGGTGGGGTGTGGTGTTGTATGGTAGGGTGTGGTATGGTGTGCTATGGTGGGGCATGGTATGGTGGGGTGTGGTAAGGTAGGGTGTGGTATGGTATGTTGTGATGTAGTATGGTGGGGTGTGGTGTGGTGTGGTGTGGTATGGTGGGGTGTGGTGTGGTATGACGGGGTGTGGTATGGTGGGGTGTGGTGTGGTGTGTTATGGTATGGTGGGGTGTGGTGTGGTGTGTTATGGTATGGTGGGGTGTGGTGTGGTATTGTGTGGTGGGGTGTGGTGTGGTGTGGTATTGTGTGGTGGGGTGTGGTGTGGTATGGCGGGGTGTGGTATGGCGGGGTATGGGCGGAGTGTGGTATGGTGGGGTTTGGTGGGGTGTGGTTTGGTGGGGTGTGGTATGGTATGGTGTGGTATGATGGGGTATGGTATGGTGGGGTGGGGTATGGTGGGGTATGGTGGGGTGTGTGGTGTGGTGTGGTGTGGTATGGTGTGGTATGGTGTGGTATGGTGAGGTGTGGTATGGTGGGGTGTGGTATGGTGGGGTGTGGTATGGTATGGTGGGGTGGGGTGTGGTATGGTGGGGTGGGGTGTGGTATGGTATGGTGTAGTGTGGTATGGTGTAGTGTAGTATAGTGTGGTGTGGTGTGGTGGGGTATGGCGGTGTATGGTGGGGTGTGGTGTGGTATGGTGTGGTATGGTGGGGTGTGGTATGGCGGTGTATGGTGGGGTGTGGTGTGGTATGGCGGTGTATGGCGGGGTGTGGTGTGGTATGGCGGTGTATGGTGTGGTGGGGTGTGGTATGGTAAGGTGTGGTATGGTAGGGTGTGGTATAGTGGGATGTGGTATGGTGTGGCATGGTGGGGTGTGGTATGGTATGGTGGGGTGGGGTGTGGTATGGTGGGGTGGGGTGTGGTATGGTGGGGTGGGGTGTGGTATGGTGTAGTGTGGTATGGTGTAGTGTAGTATAGTGTGGTGTGGTGTGGTGGGGTATGGCGGTGTATGGTGGGGTGTGGTGTGGTGTGGTGTGGTATGGTGGGGTGTGGTGTGGTATGGCGGTGTATGGTGGGGTGTGGTGTGGTATGGCGGTGTATGGCGGGGTGTGGTGTGGTATGGCGGTGTATGGTGTGGTGGGGTGTGGTATGGTGGGGTGTGGTGTGGTGTGGTATGGTGGGGTGTGGTGTGGTGTGGTATGGTATGGGGTAGTGTGGTATAGTTTGGTGTGGGGTGTTGTTGTTGAATGTTGATCCTTTGGAGGGCACTCTAGCTCTTTCCCCATGCTCTGTCTCTCTCTCCGCTCCTCTTCTCTTTCTGCATGTCCCTCCTTCTTTGCCCTCCCTCTCTCTCTCTCTCTCTCTCTCGCTCTTTCTCTCATTCCCTACCCTCTTCGCTCTCTCCCTATTTATTTTTCTCTCTGTCTATTTCTCCATTAGTGCTTCTCTCTCTCTGTCACAGTCCCCCCCTCTCTGTCTATTTCTCCATCACTGCTTCTCTCTCTCTCTATAACGGTCCCCTCTCTCTCTTTCTCCCTGTATCTGTTGTTGTTTCTCTCTCCCCAAATAACACTCTAACTCTCCCCCACTCTCTCCTTCTCCTCCCCACATCCACATGTAACCAAATGTACAGACATAAAATATGAACCATAGAATGTTAACCTTTTTCCACTGCGCCTATTTTTCATTCATTATATTTCATACACTCTTCCTATCCACATCGTCTGCTTACAGACACAACATTATAATGGACCTTTCATGATAAAAGGAAATGTTTTTTTTTTTAGTTGCTTTTCTTCTGGCTCCTATATTGCTTTATACTATTTAATGGCACTTCAGAGGAGAGTCATTCAACATTCACGTCTAATCAAAAGCAATCACATCCGTTTCCTTGTGTAGATCTTTAGTGTAGGTACAATACAATAACACTAAGGAGTTACCCATAATGCCCAGGGTTGATTGTTTCTCAGATGAAGGGTATTGTTATTGGATGTTTAGATAGCAGCCAGGCAGGCGTCACCTTGGAGACCAGTACCAGGCTGAGTTCTAAAGCATTCTGTTGTTGTCGTGAGAGACGAGCAGAGCCATATCTGTCTCTGTCGTGTTGTCGTGAGAGACGAGCAGAGCCATATCTGTCTCTGTCGTGTTGTCGTGGGAGACGAGCAGAGCGATATCTGTCTCTGTCGTGTTGTCGTGAGAGACGAGCAGAGCCATATCTGTCTCTGTCGCGTTGTCGTGAGAGACGAGCAGAGCCATATCTGTCTCTGTCGTGTTGTCGTGAGAGACGAGCAGAGCCATATCTGTCTCTGTCGTGTTGTCGTGAGAGACGAGCAGAGCCATATCTGTCTCTGTCGCGTTGTCGTGAGAGACGAGCAGAGCCATATCTGTCTCTGTCGCGTTGTCGTGAGAGACGAGCAGAGCCATATCTGTCTCTGTCGCGTTGTCGTGAGAGACGAGCAGAGCCATATCTGTCTCTGTCGCGTTGTCGTGAGAGACGAGCAGAGCCATATCTGTCTCTGTCGCGTTGTCGTGAGAGACGAGCAGAGCCATATCTGTCTCTGTCGTGTTGTCGTGAGAGACGAGCAGAGCCATATCTGTCTCTGTCGTTTCACAGGACGAAAAGAGGACATGCAGAAATCATTTTAATCCCATTGTTTTTGTTCCTAAATCTTTTTTACAAACATTCACAAACATTAAGTGAGCCAGTTAATCTATGTGGAGTTTAAGGGGAGATCTGGCCTTTAGACGGGCTGTTCTGTTCTCTCTACGTTGACACATATTTGTCTTGCCAAGTGTGTTTAGTCATAGCTGGACTTGTAAGGGAGTTTACAACATCAAGTCTGCACACCAAATGGCACACTAGGAACCTACATAGTGCATAACTTTCCACCATTGAAAAACTGCAGGGATGTGTCCCAAATGGCAACCTATTCCTTAAAAGTTAGACGGGACTTTCCCTCCCTCCCTCCCTCCCTCCCTCCCTCCCTCCCTCCCTCCCTCCCTCCCATACTTCCCCCTTCTTCCCTCCCTCCCTCCCTCCCTCCCTCCCTCCCTCCCTCCCTCCCTCCCTCCCTCCCTCCCTCCCTCCCTCCCTCCCTCCCATACTTCCCCCTTCTTCCCTCCCTCCATCCTTCCATCCTTCATCCCTCCTCCCTTCCTTCCTTCCTTCCTCCATCTTTCCTTTCCATGTTTCCTTCCCTCCTGTCAGCTAATACAGTAACTACAGTACAGTATATCTCTTCCCTTTCACACAGAATCATTTATTTCAATAAAACATTATTGATTTTCTCTCTCCATAAAATACAATAAACAGTAATGTCATGGTCAGACTGTGTAATTTATGATTAGCCCTCTATAAGTATTCATTAGTCAGGAGAAGGTAGATGACCGCTTAATTGCCAGTGTCGTTGACCCTGTGTCCCAAATGACACCCTATTCCCTTTATAGTGCACTACTTTTGACCAGAGCCCTATGGGTAGTAGTCAGAGGAGGCTGGTGGGATGATATATAGGAGGATGGGCTTAGTGGAATGGCTGGAATGTTATCAAACACATCAAGCACATGGAAATCATTCCATTTATTTCATTCCAGGCCATTACACGAATTTCTTCCTCCGATTGCTCCTCCCACGAGCCTCCTCTGGTAATAGTGCACTATAAAGGGAATAGGGAGGATTTGGATTGCTGGCCAAGGCTGGATCACGTCTACAGTGTTTAAATTCAGCTTTGCTGTGGTAGCCATAACTCATCCAGTATGTTTTAATGATTAGATTATATCATATCACCATAACTCATCATGTTAATGACTAGATTATATCACCACCATAACTCATCATGTTAATGACTAGATTATATCACCACCATAACTCATCATGTTAATGACTAGATTATATCACCACCATAACTCATCATGTTAATGACTAGATTATATCACCACCATAACTCATCATGTTAATGACTAGATTATATCACCACCATAACTCATCATGTTAATGACTAGATTATATCACCACCATAACTCATCATGTTAATGACTAGATTATATCACCACCATAACTCATCATGTGAATGACTAGATTATATCACCACCATAACTCATCATGTTAATGACTAGATTATATCACCATCATAACTCATCATGTTAATGACTAGATTATATCACCACCATAACTCATCATGTTAATGACTAGATTATATCACCATCATAACTCATCATGTTAATGACTAGATTATATCACCACCATAACTCATCCAATATATTTGTCTGATCAAAGAACAGGACATTGTGTCTATCCCTCTCTCTTTCTTTCTCTATTTCTCTCTCTCTCTCTGTCTCTCTCAATACTGTATATATACTATATATATATATACACTACCGTCAAAAAGTTTAGGGTCACTTAGAAATGTCCCTGTTTTTTTAAAGAAAAGCACATTTTTTGTCCATTAAAATAACATAAAATTGGTCAGAAATACAGTGTAGACATTGTTAATGTTGTAAATGACTATTGTAGCTGGAAACGGCAGATTTTTGTAATGGAATATCTACATAGGAGTACAGAGGCCCATTATCAGCAACCATCACTCCTGTGTTCCAATGGCACGTTGAGTTAGCTAATCCAAGTTTATCATTTTAAAAGGCTGATTGATTATTTGAAAACCCTTTTGCAATTAGACTGGACAATAAAAAATAAAAGATTAAGATGGGCAAAAGAACACAGACACTGGACAGAGGAATTCTGCCTGGAAGGCCAGCATCCCAGAGTCGCCTCTTCACTGTTGACATTGACACTGGTGTTTGCGGGTCTAAAGAAGGCCAGTTTTATTGCTTCTTTAATCAGAACAAAAGTTTTCAGCTGTGCTAACATAATTGCTAAAGGGTTTTCTAATCAATTAGCCTTTTAAAATGATAAACTTGGATTAGCTAACACAACGTGCCATTGGAACACAGGTGATGGGTTGGTTGCAGGTTTTCATCAAGGATCTCTCTGTTCTTTGCTCTGTTCATCTTTCCCTCGATCCTGACATCTTTCCCTCGATGTTTCCCAGTTCCTGCAGCTGAAAAACATCACCACAGCATGATGCTGGCACCAACATGCTCCACTGTAGGGATGGTGCCAGGTTTCCTCCAGATGTGACGCTTGGCATTCAGGCCAAAGAGTTCAATCTTGGTTTCATCAGACCAGAAAATTGTGTTTCTCATGGTCAGAGTCCTTTAGGTGCCTTTTGGCAAACTCCAAGCGGGCTGTCATGTGCCTGTTTGAGGAGTGGCTTCTGTCTGGCCACTCTATCATAAAGGCCTGAATTGTGAAAAGCTGCAGAGATAGTTGTCCTTCCGGAAGGTTCTCCCGTCTCCACAGAGGAACTCTAGAGCTCTGTCAGAGTGAAGATCGGGTTCTTGGTCACCTCCCTGACCAAGGCCCTTCTCCCCCAATTGCTCAGTTTGGCCGGCGGCCAGCTCTAGGAAGAGTCTTGGTGGTTCCAAACTTCTTCCATTTAAGAATGATGGAGGCCACTTTGTTATTGGGGACCTTCAATGCTGCAGACATTTTTTGGTACCCTTCCCCAGGTCTGTGCCTCGACACAATCCTGTCTCAGAGATCTACGGACAATTCCTTCGACCTCATAGCTTGGTTTTTGCTCTGACATGCACTGTCATCTGTGGGACCTTATATAGACAGGTGTGTGGCTTTCCAAATAATGTCCAATTCATTGAATTTACCACCAGGTGGACTCCAAGCAGGTTGTAGAAACATCTCAAGGATGATCAATGGAAACAGGATGCACCTGAGATCAATTTTGAGTCTCATAGCAAACGGTCTGAATACTTATGTAAATGTTTAAAAAATTATACATTTGAAAATAAATCTAAAAACCTGTTTTTGCTTTGTCATTATAGGGTATTGTGTGTAGATTGATAAACATTTTTATTTATTCATTACATTTTTGAATAAGGCTGTAACATAACAAAATGCCGAATAAGTCAAGGGGTCTGAATTCTTTCAAAATGCACTGTATATGACATCAGTCCCCCCCCCCCCAAACACGCACGCACGCACGCACGCACGCACGCACGCACACCAACACACACACACACACACACACACACACACACACACACACACACACACACACACACACACACACACACACACACACACACACACACACAGTGTGGTCTGACCTTTGAATTGTCTTGGATTTCTTCAGAAATTGTATCTACATGTTAAACTGCTGTGTTTTTACTGTACCTGCGAATCTGTTAGTTGAACTTTGTTAGTGACTGCAGTTTGCTAAAGTATTAATGATATATACTGTGGTGCTGCTTCTCTGCCCCTATTTAGTGAAAAGGGTGCCATTTGGTATACAGTACAATACGTTGTAGTACTGTCTGATCAGCACTTTCTCAGCAGACAGAGCGATAGTTACAGGGATGATTGATAATATATCTAATACCTCGAGTGATTATTGAACCAGACAGAAGGAGAGGTTTTGAAGACTTCTTTCCAGCGCTACATTAGACGAATGCAGTATCAGCTTGTCACTTAATGGATTAGATTCTTATTTACGCACGCGCACGCGTACACACACACACACGTACACACATACGCACACACACGCACACACACACACGCACACACACGTACACACACACACACACACACATACGCACACGCACACACACGTACACACACACACACGTACACACATACGCACACACACACACACGCGTACACACACACACGTACACACATACGCACACACACGCACACACACACACGCACACGCACGCACACGTACACGTACACACACGCACACGCACACGCACACACACACACACACACACACACACACACACACACACACACACACACACACACACACACACACACACACACACACACACACACACACACACACACACACACACACACACACACAGCAGCAGTGTTGCAGTTGGTTAAAGGTGCTTCTCTGCAGAAGACAAGTTTAATCTCTCCTATACATCTACCAGCAGCAGAAGTCTGTTCCCATCTTGACAGCACTGCAGCGACTGGCTGAGGAATGTGTGCTCAAAATACCACAGTCACCTTATTCATTAAGGCTCAAAATACCACAGTCACCTTACCCATTGTGGCTCAAACTGCCACAGTCACCTTACCCATTACGGCTCAAACTGCCACAGTCACCTTACCCATTGCGGCTCAAACTGCCACAGTCACCTTACCCATTACGGCTCAAACTGCCACAGTCACCCTACCCATTACGGCTCAAACTGCCACAGTCACCTTACCCATTACGGCTCAAACTGCCACAGTCACCTTACCCATGACGGCTCAAACTGCCACAGTCACCTTACCCATGCGGCTCAAACTGCCACAGTCACCTTACCCATTACGGCTCAAACTGCCACAGTCACCTTACCCATTACGGCTCAAACTGCCACAGTCACCTTACCCATTACGGCTCAAACTGCCACAGTCACCCTACCCATTACGGCTCAAACTGCCACAGTCACCTTACCCATTACGGCTCAAACTGCCACAGTCACCTTACCCATTACGGCTCAAACTGCCACAGTCACCTTACCCATTACGGCTCAAACTGCCACAGTCACCTTACCCATTACGGCTCAAACTGCCACAGTCACCTTATCCATTATGGCTCAAACTGCCACAGTCACCTTGCCCATTACGGCTCAAACTGCCACAGTCACCTTACCCATTACGGCTCAAACTGCCACAGTCACCTTGCCCATTACGGCTCAAACTGCCACAGTCACCTTACCCATTACGGCTCAAACTGCCACAGTCACCCTACCCATTACGGCTCAAACTGCCACAGTCACCTTACCCATTACGGCTCAAACTGCCACAGTCACCCTACCCATTACGGCTCAAACTGCCACAGTCACCTTACCCATTACGGCTCAAAATGTCGCCATTGCGTGTTGTTCCCTACTCTTTGTTACTGGTGGCCAAATGACATGTTATCATACAGTAACTAACTATTATAGTGGCTCAGATACGGACACGTTTTTTGATACGATGTGGTTTATTGAAGCTACACGATACGTTAAGCAAATGTTCCGTTCTCGTCGTTGGGAGAAAGAGAGGACCAAGGTGCAGCGTGGTAAGTATTCATTATGCCTTTTTAATGAAAACGAAATTCCAACAAAACAACAAAACTAACGATAAACGAGAATGACACGAAACGAAACAGTCCTGTCTGGTGACATACACAAAGACAGAAAATAAACACCCACGAAACACGGAGTGGAAAAAGGCTACCTAAGTATGATTCTCCATCAGAGACAACTAACGACACCTGCCTCTGATTGAAAACCATACCAGGCCAAAACGTAAAACACAACATAGAAAAACGAACGTAGACAACCCACCCAACTCACGCCCTGACCATACTAAAACAAAGAAATAACAAAAGACCTAAGGTCAGAACATGACAGCTAAGTACATGTCGTGTCAATCTCTTTATTAGTAACAAGGGTTCAATTACATGTTAGTTAGAAGTTAAACGGACCAACAAAAAATAACTTTTATTTTATTTTAAATTCTCTAAATGCATGTTAGCTTTGTCAATTTCTTGGGTAACAATCTTGTGAAATGACATCAAATCAAATCAAATCAAGTTTATTTTATATAGTCGTACATATTGCTTATATTGCTGTACAGAAACCCAGCCTAAAACCCCAAACAGCAAGCAATGCAGGTGTAGAAGCACGGTGGCTAGGAAAAACTCCCTAGAAAGGCCAAAACCTAGGAAGAAACCTAGAGAGGAACCAGGCTATGAGGGGGTGGCCAGTCCTCTTCTGGCTGTGCCGGGTGGAGATTATAACAGAACATGGCCAAGATGTTCAAATGTTCATAAATGACCAGCAGGGTCAAATAATAATAATCACAGTGGTTGTCGAGGGTGCAACAGGTCAGCACCTCAGGAGTAAATGTCAGTTGGCTTTTCATAGCCGATCATTAAGAGTATTTCTACCGCTCCTGTGGTCTCTGGAGAGTTGACATGTTCTTACAAAGGAAATGTAATGTTTTGCTCCAGTAGGTGTAGTATTGTGGAGAAACAGGTGGCTATTCAGCTGCCATTGTGTTGATGCGAGTACGATACCTAATGGACGTGGTCTAACTACATATCGACAACGCTGTTTTAGTCTCCTAGGTAACAGCGGCGGTGGTGAAATTCCACATTTATTACCCGACTACAAAATTGAAGTTTTAACTCAAATGTTGAACCTGTCAGGTATTGTTGCATGTTTTTCGTAACAACACTTATTGTAAAGCAGAGAGAGAGAGAGAGAGAGTGTCATCGGGGTTAGTGGTGCTGGAGAAGAGAAGCTGTGAGACTGTATATGGGGGGTGGGGGGAAATGTAAAGATAAGGGATACCAACGCCACCACCTAGAACATTCCTGGCTATTTATAGACGGCTAATACGCTCCTAAAAGTGTAAAATAACAGGAACGTTCCTAGCTACCAAACCCTAGACTTTTTTCTCATCTGTTCAGTTTCCCTCTTTCATTCACTCAAGAAGATAACATTCACTCCGAAGATAACGCCCTGCCTATAATTTTAAACAGATACTTAATTTTTTTACGAGATACCAAAAATGGATGACAGTACCTCCAAGATTCCTGGCCCATGTGTATGAAGTCTATACACTCTACATAAGATAACAGCCTTGAATAAACTTTCCCCAAGGAGCCAACTCCTGATTCCTGGACCTCTTTTCTCATCTGTTTTAGAATCTTCCTTCCCTCTTCCTCTCTCTCTTTTACTCTGAATATGAATAAACTAACACCATCTTGCATGACAACATCTACAGTTGAGTTCACGTTCTATTTTATGCTCGGTGCTTTTCTCTCTCTCTCTTTCCATCTATCTGTGGTGTGAAGTTTTTTAAATCTGTTTTAACAACCTATTCTTTTTTTTGTCGTATAAAAGGTTGCCCTCCTCTCTCCCCCTCCTATCTCCCTCCTCTTCAATAGAGAGGCTGAACAGCTTGATGTTATCCTTGTAGCTTTGCCACAGAGAACAAAATGGCTTCCGGCGGAATGGGTTGAATGGAAACTATGCACTGGGCTCGTCTCCAATATTCTAGAACCAACTGGAATATCTTCACTCAGAATCTATCAATTCATCTTCCACTGTCAGTCAGCCAGCCAGTCAGCCAGCCAGCCAGTCAGCCAGTCAGCCAGCCAGTCAGCCAGCCAGTCAGCCGGTCAGCCAGTCAGCCAGTTAGCCAGCCAGCCAGCCAGTCAGCCAGTCAGCCAGTCAGTCAGCCAGCCAGTCAGCCAGTCAGTCAGTCAGCCAGAGCTCATTATCGCAGACAGGCTCAACCCTTTTCTAACTAGCGTAGCTACATATTACACTACATAGGCTATGTCCCAGTGACACCCTATTCCCTATGCAGTGCACTGCTTTTGACCAGAGCCTTATGAGGCTTAGGGTGCCATTTGGGACACAGGCATATTATCTAGCCAGCCTAGGAGCGTGATGACGGGGGGTGGGGTGGGGGAAGTGCATGGACAGAAATCACGATGACTCTCCTGACACACGAGTCAAGAGCTTCATTGTCCAACGTCACAAGAGGACACCTCATGAGTGGCTGACGTGATATGATCTCACAGAGCTTCATAGTATCAACCGTCATCTTCCGTGACAAAAGTTCCCATCATTTTTAGTGTCAGCTTAGACTGTGAACTCTGAGCTGACATCCTCGGTAACAAAAGTCCCCGTCCCCCGTCCCCCCCACCACGATTAGGGATCAACCGACCTACGGGAACTGAAATGAGGAGCATTTAGCCAAGGTTTCTAATAGTGGAAACAAACAATAACATATGATCACAAATACATATATGTCACCCCCCCCCCCCCCCCCCATAGAGAATATTAACATGGCCACCCTATAGGTGTTAAAACTATTCAATCTGTTAGTTCTAAACCACCAAGAGGTTGACTGTGCATCTCAAAAACCTCCATTGAGTTCTGATGACGATTATGTAAAAAAATAATAATAAAAACACGTGGTGTACCATTAGTCTTCGTCAGAGTTTCAGAAGCACGGTGGTTCAAAGGGCGGACTGATTGAAATATGTCCTTACGGTTGCCAATCACTACCCTCGTCACCTCTGCGCTAGGTGAAAAGCCACCGGGCTAAGCAGCAGGGAACCATGGTGATGCCTGTGTTCTGTCTTATGGTTCGCTCGTTAGCTACGACGTTCTGTGTCAAACAGAGCCAAGATGCTCTTGAAGAGAGCCAACAACCTTAAGGGAAGGAGGGTGGAGATGGAGAGGACGGTCTGGGTCACAAATGGCCGCCCCCTATTGCCTATACATTCCTTTGGGTCCTGGTCAAAAGTAGTGCACTAAATAGGGAATAGGGTGCCATTTGGGATTAAACCCGAAGGCTATGCTCTTTTGGCAAACTGCATGGGTGACTGTTCTTCTTCTGACTAGAGTGATAATTGGTTGGCTTAGAAATGGAGACTAATGTATACGGCAACCATCTGGAGTGTCAAGAAGGCCTTTGGGTGATGTTGGATGGCAGAGCAGCGCTATAAAGCCTGAGATCTCTGTCTCTCTCTTTCTCTCTCTTTCTCTCTCTCTCTTTCTCTGTTTCTTTCTTTCTTTCTATCTTTCTCTCTCTCTCTCTCTCTCTCTCTCTCTCTCTCTCTCTCTCTCTCTCTCTCGCTATATCTGTCTTTCTCTCTCTCTTTCTCTCGCTCTCTTTCTCTCTGTCTCTCTCTGTCTCTTTCTCTCTCTTTCTCTCTCTCTCTCTCTCTCTCTCTCTCTCTCTCCTCCTCTCTCTCTCTCTCTTTCTCTCTCTCTCTCTCTTTCTCTCTCTCTTTCTCTCTCTCTCTTTCTCTCTCTCTTTCTCTCTCTCTTTCTCTCTCTCTCTCTCTCTCTCTCTCTCTCTCTCTCTCTCTCTCTCTCTCTCTCTCTCTCTCTCTCTCTCTCTTTCTCTCTCTCTCTCTCTCAATTCAATTCAATTCAATTCAAGGGGCTTTATTGGCATGGGAAACATGTGTTAACATTGCCAAAGCAAATGAGGTAGACAATACACAAAAGTGAAACAAACAAAACGAATTAACAGTAAACATTACACATACAGAAGTTTCAAAACAATAAAGACATTACAAGTGTCATATTAAATATATACAGTGTTGTAACAATGTACAAATGGTTAAAGCACACAAGTTAAAATAAGTAAGCATAAATATGGGTTGTATTTACAATGGTGTTTGTTTTTTACTGGTTGCCCTTTTCTTGTGGCAACAGGTCACAAATCTTGCTGCTGTGATGGCACACTGTGGAATTTCACCCAGTAGATATGGGAGTTTATCAAAATTGGATTTGTTTTCGAATTCTTTGTGGATCTGTGTGATCTGAGGGAAATATGTGTCTCTAATATGGTCATACATTGGGCAGGAGGTTAGGAAGTGCAGCTCGGTTTCCACCTCATTTTGTGGGCAGTGTGCACATAGCCTGTCTTCTCTTGAGAGCCATGTCTGCCTACGGCGGCCTTTCTTATTAGCAAGGCTATGCTCACTGAGTCTGTACATAGTCAAAGCTTTCCTTAAGTTTGGGTCAGTCACAGTGGTCAGGTATTCTGCCACTGTGTACTCTCTGTTTAGGGGCAAATAGCATTCTAGTTTGCTCTGTTTTTTTGTTAATTCTTTCCAATGTGTCAAGTAATTATCTTTTTGTTTTCTCATGATTTGGTTGGGTCTAATTGTGCTGTTGTCCTGGGGCTTTGTGGGGTGTGTTTGTGTTTGTGAACAGAGCCCTAGGACCAGCTTGCTTAGGGGACTCTTCTCCAGGTTCATCTCTCTGTAGGTGATGGCTTTGTTATGGAAGGTTTGGGAATCGCTTCCTTTTAGGTGGTTGTAGAATTTAATGGCTCTTTTCTGGATTTTGATAATTAGTGGGTATCGGCCTAATCCTGCTCTGCATGCATTATTTGGTGTTCTGCGTTGTACACGGATGATATTTTTGCAGAATTCTGCATGCAGAGTCTCAATTTGGTGTTTGCCCCATTTTGTGAAATCTTGGTTGGTGAGCGGACCCCAGACCTCACAACCATAAAGGGCAATGGGCTCTATGACTGATTCAAGTATTTTTATCCAGATCCTAATTGGTATGTTGAAATTTATGTTCCTTTTGATGGCCCTTCTTGCCTTGTCTCTCAGATCGTTCTCTCGCTCTCGTTCTCTCTCTCGCTCTCTTTCTCTCTCTCTTTCTCAATTCATATTGATTCAAGGAACTTTATTGGGAAACACGTTTACATTGTCAAAGCAAGTGAAATGGATAAACAAAAGTGAAATAAACAATAAAAAGTGAACAGTACATTTTACACTCACACAAGTTCCAAAATAATAAATACATTTCAAATGTCATATTATGTCTATATACGGTGTTGTAGTGATGTGCAGATAGTTCAACTATAAAAAGGGAAAATAAATAAATATGGGTTGTGGCAACAGGTCACACATCTTGCTGCTGGGATGAAACACTGTGGTATTTCACCCAATAGATATGGGAGTTTATCAAAATTCTTTGTGGGGTCTGTGTAATCTAAAGGGAAATATTTGTCTCTAATATGGTCATAGATTTAGCAGGAGCTTAGGAAGTGCAGTTCAGTTTTCACCTCATTTTGCGGGCAGTGTTGCACATAGGCCCTGACCTTAGAGATCCTTTTTATGTCTCTATTTTGGTTGGTCAGGGCGTGAGTTTGGGTGGGCATTCTATGTCTGGTGTTCTATGTTGTCCTTGTTTTGTATTTCTGTGTGTTTGGCCTGGTATGGTTCTCAATCAGAGGCAGCTGTCTATCGTTGTCTCTGATTGAGAATCATACTTAGGTAGCCTGTTCCCACCTGTGTTTTGTGGGTGTTTGTTTCCTGTTTAGTGTTTGTTTCACCTTTCAGGACTGTTCGTTTGTCGTTTTTGTTGTTTTGTCAAGTGTTGCGTATTTTTATTAAAGAATATGAACACTTACCACGCTGCACCTTGGTCCTCTTCTCCTTCTCCCGACGAAAATCGCTACAGCAGACAAGAGAAGACAGGCTATCTCAACAGCAAGACTATGCTCACTGAGTCTGTACATAGTCAAAGCTTTCCTTAAGTTTGGGTCCGTCACAATGGTCAGGTACTCTGTTTAGGGACAAATAGCATTCTAGTTTGCTCAGTTTTTTAGTTAATTATTTCCAATATTTTAAGTAATTGAATCCTACCATTGACTATGGGGGGGGCGTATTTGGGAGGGAATGCTGTCACCCCCAGGTAGATGTTTGTCCCCCTGTGTGCTGAGGGTGTCAGGCAGAAGGAGCATAGGTCTACTATGGGGGGGCCTATAGACATTAGGTTTTGAGGCACAGTCCGGTGAAATGCTTGCATTTACCTGCTGTATGGTGGCACGGTGAATGTCTTTTCATGGTAGCAGGGTGGAGAAAACCACTTGTGCTCTGGGGAAAGCGGAAGAAGTTTATTCTATCAGTCCCTTGACAGCTGTGGCACTCAGGTCGTTTGTGCCCGTGTGAATTATGATGTGGCTGGGGGACCCTAGTCTGTCCTCTCACAACAGCTCCAGGACATGCCTAGTGTTTGGGCACCAGAGTTTAGCCTCTTTGTGTTTGGGAAAATGTTTATCCTCTTGAATGTATTAGCCGTTTGAGTCAATGAGGAACACAATCTCTGGCTTTTGTTTGTTCTCAGTGGATGTGTGGGGGTTGACAGGAGAGCTATCGGGGGAACTGACAGGGGGCTGGTAGGAGATGGTGGGGTCTGTTAGGTTGGTGGGTCCTGTGTTGTCTGTCCCATTGTGGTGTTGAGGTCCAGGTCTGAGGAGGGCTGGTAGGAGATGGTGGGGTCTGTTAGGTTGGTGGGTCCTGTGTTGTCTGTCCCATTGTGGTGTTGAGGTCCAGGTCTGAGGAGGGCTGGTAAGAGGAGGTGGGGTCTGTTAGGTTGGTGGGTCCTGTGTTGTCTGTCCCATTGTGGTGTTGAGGTCCAGGTCTGAGGAGGGCTGGTAGGAGGAGGTGGGGTCTGTTAGGTTGGTGGGTCCTGTGTTGTCTGTCCCATTGTGGTGTTGAGGTCCAGGTCTGAGGAGGGCTGGTAGGAGGAGGTGGGGTCTGTTATGTTGGTGGGTCCTGTGTTGTCTGTCCCATTGTGGTGTTGAGGTTGTAGTCCGGGTCAGAGGTGAGCTGTTCTGCTGGCTTCTCTGGGGGAGTGTCCTGCTCTCTGTCACACCTCTCTGGGGGAGTGTCCTGCTCTCTGTCACACCTCTCTGGGGGAGTGTCCTGCTCTCTGTCACACCTCAGCTTTCTCACCTCCTCCTTCACTGCTGTTATCTGTTCCATGTGGTCCTCTCTCTCTCCTCCTTCACTGCTGTTAGCTGTTCCATGTGTTCCTCTCCCTCCTCCTTCACTGCTGTTAGCTGTTCCATGTGTTCCTCTCTCTCCTCCTTCACTTCTGTTAGCTGTTCCATGTGGTCCTCTCTCTCTCCTCCTTCACTGCTGTTAGCTGTTCCATGTGTTCCTCTCTCTCCTCCTTCACTGCTGTTAGCTGTTCCATGTGTTCCTCTCTCCTCCTCCTTCACTGCTGTAGCTGTTCCATGTGTTCCTCTCTCTCTCCTCCTTCACTGCTGTTAGCTGTGCCATGTGTTCCTCTCTCTCTCCTCCTTCACTGTTGTTAGCTGTTCCATGTGTTCCTCTCTCTCCTCCTTCACTGCTGTTAGCTGTTCCATGTGTTCCTCTCTCTCCTCCTTCACTGCTGTTAGCTGTTCCATGTGTTCCTCTCTCTCCTCCTTCACTGCTGTTAGCTGTTCCATGTGTTCCTCTCTCCTCCTTCACTGCTGTTATCTGTGTGTCTCTCCCTCCTCCTTCACTGCTGTTAGCTGTTCCATGTGTTCCTCTCTCTCCTCCTTCACTGCTGTTAGCTGTTCCATGTGTTCCTCTCTCTCCTCCTTCACTGCTGTTAGCTGTTCCATGTGTTCCTCTCTCCTCCTCCTTCACTGCTGTAGCTGTTCCATGTGTTCCTCTCTCTCTCCTCCTTCACTGCTGTTAGCTGTGCCATGTGTTCCTCTCTCTCTCCTCCTTCACTGCTGTTAGCTGTTCCATGTGTTCCTCTCTCTCCTCCTTCACTGCTGTTAGCTGTTCCATGTGTTCCTCTCTCTCTCCTCCTTCACTGCTGTTAGCTGTGCCATGTGTTCCTCTCTCTCTCCTCCTTCACTGCTGTTAGCTGTTCCATGTGTTCCTCTCTCTCTCCTCCTTCACTGCTGTTAGCTGTTCCATGTGTTCCTCTCTCTCTCCTCCTTAACTGCTGTTAGCTGTTCCATGTGTTTCTCTCTCCTCCTTAAATTCTCTCACCTCATTCCGGAGTGCAGCCAGCTCCACCTTCTGCCCTCCGGGTCTTGTGGGGTGATGTTGTGCTACTCTGTTGTCTGTCTGGATTGTGTGGACTAGCTCTCTGAGCTCCGCAATGTCTCTCTCCATCTCTGTGAATGTATCCCTGTCAATGATGGAGGACCCGTGCAGTTGTGGTACCTGGGTGTGTTCAGTGCTGGGGGGTGTTGACTATCCTCGTCTGCAGGACTGTTGGAACAGGTGTGATCAGACTCACTCATGATGGGGGAGTCGACACACAGAGAGAGATCTTTTCCTTCTGTTCTCTCTCTTTGATCCTGTAAAAGTCCTCCTGGAACTGCGTGAGGATGTCCTGCACCATTACTGTCCCAGACTTGTACATGTTGACAGAGGTTGTTTCAGTTACCTCACTGTCTAGTTTTCTGAGTTTCCTCCCTGGGCCAATACCCTCTCTCTCTTGACATAAAGGTAGTATGCTCTTATAACACTGTGCCATGCCAGGGGATGGTCTGTGTGGAACATTTAATTGCTTACATTCCCCTCTTTGTAGCAGTTACAAATGGTGTCTCTAGATTATCCTTGAGGAGCTTCTTTTGTGTACTTTTCTTCCGTGCAGTGTTATTTTTCATATTCAAGGGGTACTGTACTCTGATGACATCTACTCAGGGATACACTATGGCGCAGGAGGCTACAAAGGCCTCTGCATTTGATTGGGGGAGGCTGAGAAACTCTGCTGCTGTTTATAGGCTCAAGAGTTTTCACACATCTCACTTTATACTTCAGTGCTAATTGAAGTTGCTGCCAGTTCTGTTCTGTCCTAGCAGCTTGGTAGCTTAGTAGCCTTATTTATTAAGCTTTATATAACAAAATGATCTTCAGATTATTGTCTTTTAGCTTTGGGCTTCAGAAGTACTGTTGGTTCAGACCGAACAGTGTTGTGTTGGATGGTATTTCCAGGTTTCCTCTGTCTTTCTTCTGCAGGTTTTGTAAGAAGGTTTTTGTTGATAGTCCTTGGTAGTAAGAATACATTCGGGTAATTTTGTCCAAAATGAAGGTTTTAGGTGTGGAATTTTGATTAGGTTTCAAGGTTTTGATGTAGAGGGTAGTATCCTGTAAAAGTCCTTGTGAAAAATATTGCAAGTTTATCTACAATTATCCAACTATAGTTACTTTTTTTTGCAAAATAACTCAGAAGGCCATGAGCTTTTGATTCATACCCCCTGAGTCTCTCTCTCTTTATCTCATACTGAGAATGATAATCTAATGTGAAAATGGTTCATTTTGATACAGCCTGTTAACTGAGTCTGTACATAGTCAAAGCTTTCCTTAAGTTTGGGTCCGTCACAGTGTTCAGGTATTCTGCCACTGTGCCGTCTCTGTTTAGGGCCAAATAGCATTCTAGTTTGCTCAGTTTTTTAAAAATGAATTATTTCCAATATGTCAAGTAATTGAAGCTTACCATTGACTATGTACAGACCCAACAGGAGCTGCAGGAGTTGTGACCTGCTGGATCTGCATGAGGAAGCCCTGCACCGTTACTGTCCCAGACCTGTACATGTTGACAGAGGTTGTTTCAGTTACCTCACTGTCTAGTTTTCTGAGTTTCCTCCCTGGGCCAATACCCTCTCTCTCTTGACATAAAGGTAGTATGCTCTTATAACACTGTGCCATGCCAGGGGATGGTCTGTGTGGAACATTTAATTGCTTACATTCCCCTCTTTGTAGCAGTTAAAAATGGTGTCTCTGGAATATCCTTGAGGAGGTTCTTTTGTGTACTTTTTTCCCGTGCAGTGTTATTTTTCATATTCAAGGGGTACTGTACTCTGATGACATCTGCCCAGCCTGTCTGATTATCAGCTGTTGTTTAACACATGTGGTTCTGAAAATGCTCTCGTCTTCCTCAATAGTGTGCAGCGAATTCCACTAGATAAAAAGCGGAAGTAAGTATGACATCCTGGCGTTAAAAGCGTACTACATTTTTAGAAATGTCACATACTGTAATAGTATATATTTTCATATCCCCAATCATCCCACTATTTACAACGCAAGCATGGCAGTATGGGTATGTGTATGGGTGTATGGAAGTATGGGTATGGGAGTATGGGTATGGGTATGGGTATGGGTATGGGAGTATGGGTATGGGTATGGGTATGGGTATGGGAGTATGGGTATGGGAGTATGGGTATGGGGGCGTGGGTATGGGGGTATGGGAGTATGAGTATGGGAGTATGGGTATGGGAGTATGGGAGTATGGGTATGGGGGCGTGGGTATGGGGCTATGGGGTATGGGCATGAGGGAATGGGTATGGGGGAATGTGAATGTATGAGTATGGTGTGGGGGTATGGGGGTATGGGGGAATGTGTGTATGTATATGGGGGTATGCGTATGGGTAATGGGTATGGGGGTATGGGGGTATGGGGGTATGGGGGTACGGGTATGGGGGTATGGGTATGGGGGCATGGTGTTATGGGGGTATGAGTATGGGGTATCGGTATGGTGGTATGGTTATGGGGGTATGAGTATGGGGGTATGGGTATGGGGGTATGGTTATGGGGGTATGAGTATGGTGGTATGGTTATGGGGGTATGAGTATGGGGGTATGGGTATGGGGGTATGGTTATGGGGGTATGAGTATGGTGGTATGGTTATGGGGGTATGAGTATGGTGGTATGGTTATGGGGGTATGAGTATGCTGGTATGGCTATGGGGGTATGGGTATATGGATATGGGGGTATGGGGGTCTGGGTATGGGGGTCTGGGTATGGGAGTATGGGTATGGGGGTAATTGTATGGGGGTATGGGGGTATGGGGGTATTAGTATGGGGTATGGCTATGGGGGTATGGATATGGGGGTATGGGTATATGGATATGGGGTATGGGTATGGGGGTCTGGGTTTGGGAGTATGGGTATGGGGGTATGGGTATGGGGGTATGAGGTTATGGGTATGGGGGTAGGGGTATGCGTATGGGGGTATGGGTATGGGGGTATGAGGTTATGGGTATGGGGGTATGGGGGTAGGGGTATGCGTATGGGGGTACGGGTATGGGGGTATGAGGGTATGGGGGTATGGGTATGGGGGTATGGATATGGGGGTATGGGTATGGAGGTATGGGTGTGGGGGTATGGGTATATGGGTATGGGTATGGGGGTATGGATATGGGGGTATGGGTATGGGGGTATGGGTGTGGGGGTATGGGTATGGGGGTATGGGTATGGGGGTATGGGTATGGGGGTATGGGTATGGGGGTATGGGTATGGGTATGGGGGTATGGGTATGGGGGTATGGGTATGGGGGTTATGGGTATGGGGGTATGGGTATTAAGACAGCCTCTGTGTCGTAGGTCTCTTCAATCCGCCTGGTGGATGTTCAGCTTTAAAGCGTTTTTGAAATTTAGAGGCAATGTTCCCACTGTAGCTGAGCCTGCATCAATGTTCCCACTGTAGCTGAGCCTGCATCGATGTTCCCACTGTAGCTGAGCCTGCATCAATGTTCCCACTGTAGCTGAGCCTGCATCAATGTTCCCACTGTAGCTGAGCCTGCATCAATTTTCCCACTGTAGCTGAGCCTGCATCGATGTTCCCACTGTAGCTTAGCCTGCATCAATGTTCCCACTGTAGCTGAGCCTGCATCGATGTTCCCACTGTAGCTGAGCCTGTATCAATGTTCCCACTGTAGCTGAGCCTGCATCAATGTTCCCACTGTAGCTGAGCCTGCATCAATGTTCCCACTGTAGCTGAGCCTGCATCAATGTTCCCACTGTAGCTGAGCCTGCATCAATGTTCCCACTGTAGCTGAGCCTGCATCAATGTTCCCACTGTAGCTGAGCCTGCATTCACAGCCAACAGTTCAGTCTGAAATGACCTTTCCACTGCAACACTTCAGCTTGACAGATAAAATACTGGCCATGAAACGCCACACTATTCCCCATTATAGTGGACTACTGCGGATTACAACCTGGCTATGCTCTAATCCCCATTATAGTGGACTACTGCGGATTACAACCTGGCTATGCCCTAATCCCCCATTATAGTGGACTACTGCGGATTACAACCTGGCTATGCTCTAAGATTACATTCTAATCCCCATTATAGTGGACTACTGCGGATTACAACCTGGCTATGCCCTAATCCCCATTATAGTGGACTACTGCAGATTACAACCTGGCTATGCTCTAAGATTACATTATATTCCCCATTATAGTGGACTACTGCGGATTACAACCTGGCTATGCCCTATTCCCCATTATAGTGGACTTCTGCGGATTACAACCTGGCTATGCCCTATTCCCCATTAAAGTGTTGTGTGGGTAACTTTAAAACGATCAAACGTTTCTCTTTGACTTTGCTTTCGTTCTTCGAGACACATTTCAAACGAGCTCAATTAGGCAAATTGTAGAATATGCAAATGTATTCGTATCGTTTCTTCAATTTTAAATATGCGACGTCACCGCTGCCGTTCATTATGTGTCTTTGTGCAGAGTATAATACGAAACAACCCAGGACAACTATGTGAAACTAAAGGAATTGAAGAAAAAAACAATAGCGTTAATTACAAGACCCCACCAACAGTCTAGCGGACTATGCAGGAAGAACGTGCGTCTCTGTGATATGGCGTTTTCCTTCAGCAACTAACTGATTTGTTACAGCGAAAGTCATTTGTTTCAAATGTTCAGCGTGGAATTAATAATAGCCTCGTCTGGTGCAATCAGCAGGCTAAACGATTGGCTGTCCTTAAAACGGTTTTCTGTAATGAATACTCAACGGGTCAATTTGATCTGACCCCACCAAGCAGCTTCACACATTCATACCCACCTGATGATTAGTTACACACGCATACACACAAACACACACACAAACAGACATTTATGCATTAATCACACACACAAAAACACACACAAAAGCACACACAAACAGACACACAAACACAAACAAAAATACACACAAACACACACAAAAACACACACAAACACACACACAAACACAGACACAAACACACAAACACACACACAAACACAGACACAAACAAATAAAAACACACACACACAAACACACCGAAACACACAAACACACACACAAACACACGCACAAACACAGACACAAACAAACACACAAAAACACACACGAAAACACACACACAAACACACAAAAACACACAAACGTATGTAACCGGTGCTGTAGTGCACTGCTGTAGCGCTGCTCTGTGTGTGATGGACTGAGACCGAAGACGTGGACTTCGGGGATCAGGTGTTAATGTGTCAGAGTTCTCTGCGTTCAGACGAAACATTTTTAGAGCACAAATAATTATGTTCTGCCAATCATCGCCTCTCTCTACAACCTAGACAACATACACAACACACAGGACTAGGAGCGGTGGAGGATCTAGCCATCGTTCAAAATTACAATACCTTAGCTAACGAATAACCACACGTTGAATTGAACTGAGATCAGCGGAGGAGCTAGTAACCACACGTTGAATTGAACTGAGATCAGCGGAGGAGCTAGTAACCACATGTTGAATTGAACTGAGATCAGCGGAGGAGCTAGTAACCACATGTTGAATTGAACTGAGATCAGCCGAGAAGCTAGTAACCACATGTTGAATTGAATTGAGGACAGCGGAGGAGCTAGTAACCACATGTTGAATTGAACTGAGGACAGCGGAGGAGCTAGTAACCACATGTTGAATTGAACTGAGATCAGCGGAGGAACTAGTAACCACATGTTGAATTGAACTGAGATCAGCAGAGGAGCTAGTAACCACATGTTGAATTGAACTGAGATCAGCGGAGGAGCTACTAACCACATGTTGAATTGAACTGAGGACAGCGGAGGAGCTAGTAACCACATGTTGAATTGAACTGAGATCAGCGGAGGAGCTAGTAGCCACATGTTGAATTGAAATGAGATCAGCGGAGGAGCTAGTAACCACATGTTGAATTGAACTGAGATCAGCGGAGGAGCTAGTAACCACATGTTGAATTCATAATGTTAATATCATCCTAAAATGTACAAAAACAATTGCATCTGGATCATCCCGTCCACTTATGAGTAAACACTAAATATAGACATTTATTCATGAACAGAACACTGTGCGTTTAGCGTTTACTAGATGTAACTTTTCTGAAAACGGCAGAAAAATCGTGCTTAGTGCATCAACATGATCTGAAAACGACGCAGGGCAGTACGCTCCCCTATTTCCCAGGACGCAGGGCAGTACTCTCTCTTATTCCCCAGGATGCAGGGCAGTACTCTCTCTTATTCCCCAGGATGCAGGGCAGTACTCTCTCTTATTCCCCAGGATGCAGGGCAGTACTCTCTCTTATTCCCCAGGATGCAGGGCAGTACTCTCCCCTATTTCCCAGGATGCAGGGCAGTACTCTCTCTTATTCCCCAGGATGCAGGGCAGTACTCTCTCTTATTCCCCAGGATGCAGTGCAGTGCCCTATCCTATTCCCCCGGATGCAGTGCAGTACTCTCTCTTATTCCCCAGGATGCAGGGCAGTACTCTCTCTTATTCCCCAGGATGCAGTGCAGTACGCTATCCTATTCCCCCGGATGCAGTGCAGTACTCTCTCCTATTCCCCAGGATGCAGGGCAGTACTCTCTCTTATTCCCCAGGATGCAGTGCAGTACTCTCTCCTATTCCCCCGGATGCAGTGCAGTACTCTCTCCTATTCCCCAGGATGCAGTGCAGTACTCTCTCCTATTCCCCAGGATGCAGTGCAGTACTCTCCCCTATTCCCCAGGATGCAGTGCAGTACTCTCCCCGATTCCCCAGGATACAGAGCGGGACTCTCTCCTATTCCCCAGGATGCAGTGCAGTACTCTCCCCGATTCCCCAGGATGCAGTGCAGTACCCTCCCCGATTCCCCAGGATGCAGGGCGGTACTCTCTCCTATTTCCCAGGATGCAGTATGCACAGAGCGATGTTTGCTTGATTCTAACGAGATAAGGTAATTTGTTCTGCTTCTGGCTATCTTGTTGTTCACTTTCTGGATGTGTCCCAAATGGCAGCCTATTCCCTACATAGTGTGCTGCTTTTGACCAGAGCCCTATGGGCCATATCTAAGACATAGGGTGCCATACAGGACACAGACACTGCCTTAATTACACACGGCTTTTGTCAATGTGACGAAATACAGCAAAGCTCAATAAATATGGAAAAGCTCAATAAATGTGGAACAGCTCAATAAATATGGCAAAGCTCAATAAATGTGGAACAGCTCAATAAATATGGCAAAGCTCAATAAATGTGGAACAGCTCAATAAATATGGCAAAGCTTAATTAATTTGGAACAGCTCAATAAATATAGTAAAGTTACAGACACAGTGTACAGACAGACACAGTCTCATTAGATGAAGCAGACAGACACAGTCTCATTAGATTAAGCAGACAGACACAGTATGTCTGACAATCTTCAGTCAAATTTCCATCCATCAAATATTTAGACAGGAACTGTCCGAAACAGCAGCCCTTTCCACCCTGCTTGGACCATAACGAGGACTTGCCATACCCCTAACCTCCCCATCTCTGCCTCAACCCTCCCCAAACCTTCCCTTCCCTTTACCTACCCCTCTCCAGCCCTCCTCTCCCCTAACCTCCCCATCTCTGCCTCAACCATCCCCAAACCTTCCCTTCCCAGCCCTGCTCCTCCCTCCAGCCAACTCCAGATTTACCTAACCCTCTCCAGCACTCCCCTCCCCAAACCTTCCCTTGCCTTTACCTACCCCTCTCCAGCCCTCCCCTCCCCAAACATTCCCTTGCCCTTACCTTCCCCTCTCCAGCCCTCCCCTCCCCTCCCCAAACCTTCCCTTCCCTTTACCTACCCCTCTCCAGCCCTCCCCTCCCCAAACCTTCCCTTCCCTTTACCTACCCCTCTCCAGCCCTCCTCTCCCCTAACCTCCCCATCTCTGCCTCAACCATCCCCAAACCTTCCCTTCCCAGCCCTGCTCCTCCCTCCAGCCAACTCCAGATTTACCGACCCCTCTCCAGCCCTCCCCTCCCCAACCCTCCCTGGCCCTCCCCTCCCCAGCCCAGCCCAGCCCTCCACTAACCCCCCTGGCCATCCCCTCCCCTCCCCAGCCCAGCCCAGCCCTCCCCAACCCCCCTGGCCCTCCCCTCCCCAGCCCAGTCCAGCCCTCCACCAACCCCACTGGCCCTCCCCTCCCCTCCACAGCCCAGCCCTCCACCAACCCTCCCTGGTCCTCCCCTCCCCAGCCCAGCCCAGCCCTCCCCAACCCTCCCTGGCCCCCCCCATTCCAGCCTGGACAGTTACAAGCCCTCCCTGGCCCTCCCCTCCCCAGCCCAGCCCTCTCCAACCCTCCCCTCCCCAACCCTCCCTGGCACTCCCCTCCCCAGCCCAGCCCTCCCTGGCCCTCCCTTCCCCAGCCCTCCCCTCCCCAGCCCAGCCCTCTCCAACCCTCCCCTCCCCAACCCTCCCTGGCCCTCCCCTCCCCTCCCCAGCCCAGCCCTCCCCAACCCTCCCTGGCCCTCCCTATTCCAGCCTGGACAGTTACAAGCCCTCCCGTAACAACAAGGCTGAGTAGCTGTGGAGCCACAGGACTTGCTTTGTTCTCCTGTATCTCGTTGTTAAATTGTCTCTTTCTCCCATCTGTCCAAAAGAGAACATGCAGAGAGAGAATGTCATAACGCTCCACTTGGCTTCCGGAATGTCAGTGGAACACAGAGAAACCGCCTGATTTCATGTAGGGACTGTGTTCTGTGTTCTAGGTTCTGTCTGCATGGGGGGATTCTGACGTTCTGATTCTAACAGTGAGTGTACAGCAGGAGAGTAGTCACTGCGTTGAGGGGTTGTTAAATTCTGTTTAACGATGGAACACTTAGAAAGGACAGAGCATTAGGAACGCTTTATTTAACTAAGAAAGTAGGCTATGATTTTATATTATTTACAATGCCGGTCTACCCAGAAAACACTGGACCAATTGTGCACTGCCCTATGGGACTCCCAATCACAGCCGGATGTGATGCAGCCTGGATTTGAACCAGGGACTGCAGTGATGTCTCTTGTAGTGCCTTAGACCGCTGCGCCCAATAACAGTCTGTTTAATGATGGGACAGTTAGAAAGACAGATCATTAGGAGATAATAACAGCCTGTTTAATGACAGTTAGAAAGACAGATCATTAGGAGATAATAACAGTCTGTTTAATGATGGGACAGTTAGAAAGACAGATCATTAGGAGATAATAACAGTCTGTTTAATGATGGGACAGTTAGAAAGACAGATCATTAGGAGGTAATAA
This sequence comes from Salvelinus fontinalis, assembly GCF_029448725.1. NCBI lineage: Eukaryota > Metazoa > Chordata > Actinopteri > Salmoniformes > Salmonidae > Salvelinus > Salvelinus fontinalis. Next base: position 80,506,454 of record NC_074670.1, read on the forward strand.
CAGTCTGTTTAATGATGGGACAGTTAGAAAGACAGATCATTAGGAGGTAATAACAGTCTGTTTAATGATGGGACAGTTAGAAAGACAGATCATTAGGAGATAATAACAGTCTGTTTACTGACAGTTAGAAAGACAGATCATTAGGAGATAATAACAGTCTGTTTAATGATGGGACATTTAGAAAGACAGATCATTAGGAGATAATAACAGTCTGTTTAATGACAGTTAGAAAGACAGATCATTAGGAGATAATAACAGTCTGTTTAATGACAGTTAGAAAGACAGATCATTAGGAGATAATAACAGTCTGTTTAACGATGGGACAGTTAGAAAGACAGATCATTAGGAGATAATAACAGTCTGTTTAATGATGGGACAGTTAGAAAGACAGATCATTAGGAGGTAATAACAGTCTATAACAGTTAGAAAGACAGATCATTAGGAGATAATAACAGTCTGTTTAATAACAGTTAGAAAGACAGATCATTAGGAGATAATAACAGTCTGTTTAATGACAGTTAGAAAGACAGATCATTAGGAGATAATAACAGTCTGTTTAATAACAGTTAGAAAGACAGATCATTAGGAGATAATAACAGTCTGTTTAATGACAGTTAGAAAGACAGATCATTAGGAGATAATAACAGTCTGTTTAATAACAGTTACAAAGACAGATCATTAGGAGATAATAACAGTCTGTTTAACGACAGTTAGAAAGACAGATCATTAGGAGATAATAACAGTCTGTTTAATGACAGTTAGAAAGACAGATCATTAGGAGATAATAACAGTCTGTTTAATGACAGTTAGAAAGACAGATCATTAGGAGATAATAACAGTCTATTTAATGACAGTTAGAAAGACAGATCATTAGGAGATAATAACAGTCTGTTTAATGACAGTTAGAAAGACAGATCATTAGGAGATAATAACAGCCTGTTTAATGACAGTTAGAAAGACAGATCATTAGGAGATAATAACAGCCTGTTTAATGACAGTTAGAAAGACAGATCATTAGGAGATAATAACAGTCTGTTTAATGACAGTTAGAAAGACAGATCATTAGGAGATAATAACAGTCTGTTTAATGACAGTTAGAAAGACAGATCATTAGGAGATAATAACAGTCTATTTAATGACAGTTAGAAAGACAGATCATTAGGAGATAATAATAGCCTGTTTAATGACAGTTAGAAAGACAGATCAATAGGAGATAATAACAGTCTATTTAATGACAGTTAGAAAGACAGATCATTAGGAGATAATAACAGCCTGTTTAATGACAGTTAGAAAGACAGATCATTAGGAGGTAATAACAGTCTATAAGAGTTACAACAACGTCTTTCAGAACATTGTTGTTGTGCCGAGAAGAGAAACACTAGCAGAGATAATCCACCGTCTTAATTTCCCTTCACTTTGTTGAATTCAAAAGAACTACAAAGACACAAAGACATCAAGTTCTCTCTATTAAAGAAATAAAAAGTATAGCTTACACTTCTTTGGAAAACCACTGAAAGAAACACTCTTAGAATCCATGACAACATTTTTTTTAGAATTACTTCTTCCCCCCAAAAGTATCAACAACTCTCGAGACAATTTGCTTTTGAGAATAACTTTTCTTTTTAAAGTACGTTTAAAGTTTTTTAAAGTTCTTTTTAAATCAGTTATTCAAACAACCAACCAGTGTAATGTAGTGGTTCATTTCAATGTAGTGCTTCTCTCATCTAATCTCAGAACTAAAACAGAATGGGGGGGGGGCTGGTGAGGCTGGGGGGGGGGGGGGGCTCATAATAATGGCTGGAATGGAGTGAACGGAACAGCATCAAATGCATGCTAATTCCTTTGCAGCATCACAATGAGCCATTCAAGTGCCAGCAGCAAACCCCTGGGTAGAACAGAGCAGGGGGAGAGTAGCAGAGATGCTGTATAGGTCTGTAGGTAGAGATGCTGAATAGGTCTGTAGGCTGAGATGTTGTATAGGTCTGTAGGCAGAGATGCTGAATAGGTCTGTAGGTGGAGATGCTGTATAGGTCTGTAGGTAGAGATGCTGTATAGTTCTGTAGGTAGAGATGCTGTATAGGTGGAGATGCTGTATAGGTCTGTAGGTAGAGATGCTGTATAGGTCTGTAGGCAGAGCTGCTGTATAGGTCTGTAGGCAGAGATGCTGTATAGGTCTGTAGGTGGAGATGCTGTATAGGCCTGTAGGTGGAGATGCTGTATAGGCCTGTAGGTTGATATGCTGTATAGGTCTGTAGGCAGAGATGCTGTATAGGTCTGTATGTAGAGATGCTGTAGAGGTCTGTAGGTAGAGATGCTGTATAGGTCTGTAGGTAGAGATGCTGTATAGGTCTGTAGGTAGAGATGCTGTATAGGTCTGTAGGTGGAGATGCTGTGTAGGTCTGTAGGTAGAGATGCTGTATAGGTCTATAGGCAGAGATGCTGTATAGGTCTGTAGGTAGAGATGCTGAATAGGTCTGTAGGCAGAGATGCTGTATAGGTCTGTAGGCAGAGATGCTGTATAGGTCTGTAGGCAGAGCTGCTGTATAGGTCTGTAGGCAGAGATGCTGTATAGGTCTGTAGGTGGAAATGCTGTATAGGTCTGTAGGTAGAGGTGCTGTATAGGTCTGTAGGCAGAGATGCTGTATAGGTCTGTAGGCAGAGATGCTGTATAGGTCTGTAGGCAGAGATGCTGTATAGGTCTGTAGGTAGAGATGCTGTATAGGTCTGTAGGTAGAGATGCTGTATAGGTCTGTAGGCTGAGATGCTGTATAGGTCTGTAGGCAGAGATGTTGTATAGGTCTGTAGGCAGAGGTGCTGTATAGGTCTGTAGGCGGAGATGCTGTATAGGTCTGTAGGTGGAAATGCTGTATAGGTCTGTAGGTAGAGGTGCTGTATAGGTCTGTAGGCAGAGATGCTGTATAGGTCTGTAAGTGGAGATGCTGTATAGGTCTATAGGTGGAGATGGTGTATAGGTCTGTAGGTGCAACGCAGACGGCAGTTCTAACTTTGAGCTTTGATTGATGACGGACCATAACATATCAACAAGATTCACTTTCATTGTTTTCTTTGTGATGAGAGGTGAGGTAGTTAGTACCAGTTCTTTGTGATGAGAGGTGAGGTAGTTAGTACCAGTTCTTTGTGATGAGAGGTGAGGTAGTTTATACCAGTTCTTTGTGATGAGAGGTGAGGTAGTTTATACCAGTTCTTTGTGATGAGAGGTGAGGTAGTTTATACCAGTTCTTTGTGATGAGAGGTGAGGTAGTTTATACCAGTTCTTTGTGATGAGAGGTGAGGTAGTTTATACCAGTTCTTTGCGATGAGAGGTGAGGTAGTTTATACCAGTTCTTTGTGATGAGAGGTGAGGTAGTTTATACCAGTTCTTTGCGATGAGAGGTGAGGTAGTTAGTACCAGTTCTTTGCGATGAGAGGTGAGGTAGTTAATTAATACCTGGGCATGATTGATGGAATGGGGCACAGTGTTTGACTCGCCACTTTGTCTTGCCCGCTCTGGCACACCAATTGAGACCAGTTGATAGAAGCAATTAATTGCTGAGGAAATTCCTGAAATTAAAAGGAAATGGGTGGGAGGAGGTGGTGTTGGCAAACTGAAAGGGGAGATAGCAAATAGGAAATAGGGAAAGGGAAATAGGGAATAGGGAATAGGAAATATGGAATAGGGAATAGGAAACAGGGAATAGGAAACAGAGAATAGGAAACAGGGAATAGGGATTAGGAAATAGGGAAAAGGAAATAGGGACTAGGAAATATGGAATAGGGAATAGGGAATAGGAAACAGGGAATAGGAAACAGAGAATAGGAAACAGGGAATAGGGAATAGGAAATAGGGGAAAGGAAATAGGGAATAGGAAATAGGGACTAGGGAATAGGAAACAGGGACTAGGAAATAGGGAATAGGAAACAGGGAATAGGGAATAGGAAATAGGGAAAAGGAAATAGGGAATAGGAAATAGGGACTAGGGAATAGGAAACAGGGAATAGGAAACAGGGAATAGAAAACAGGGAATAGGGAATAGGAAATAGGGAAAAGGAAATAGGGAATAGGAAATAGGGAACAGGGAATAGGGAAAACAAATCATAGCGGTCAGAAGGGATGATCTGTTGTATCTTTAGAGGAAAATACAATATGTTTCTGTGTGGACATTAATCCCTTGAACTGTATCAGAACACCGGGCCAAGCACCGGGCCAAGTACCGGGCCAAGTACCGGGCCAAGTACCGGGCCAAGCACCGGGCCAAGCACCGGGCCAAGCACGCCCCTCCAACACCTCACCCCACTGTGTTTAATAGAAGTACCACAACTCAAACGGGGGGGCTGACGTTATATTCGTGTGTTGGATAAAGCTTTGTCCTTCTTTACGCTTCGTTAGTTAGCTAAGTAATAGAGACAACCGTTTAATTAAAATGTTTTTGTTTTTTTACTGATGATGCTTCTCTTAGAACGATGACTGCTAACCATTAATCACGCTGCACACCTCATTTCCAACGACAACAGCAGCGGTCGGCTGGACTGGGATGAGCGCTCGACGCAACGTGGAAGCATGTATCATTAAGGTCTTCCAGTAAGTCACTAGCTGGTTCATTAAGAAAGCACTGGTAGAGGCAGAAAGTAACACACTGGAATAATTATAGTCAAATCACACAGCTATTCAATGAACCAAACATCAACAAACTAGTTAACCACAGCAAACCACATACACGTGACATAATAATAATGTCTTATTTATCAGTATGTTCTGGTAGAGGCAAAAAGTAACACAATCATAATATAGTCACTGTCCAAACATCTGTATCCGATACTGTTAATCACAGCTAACCACACCATGTATTCAAATATATGTATTTAACCTTTAATCTAACTAGGCAAGTCAGTTAAGAACAAATTCTTATTTTCAATGACGGCCTACAACCCTACACCTCTAAATATATTACACTTAGTCTTTTATTGTATATTACTTATAGTGCTTAATTGATATAGTACTTAGTCCTTTTATTGTATATTACTTATAGTGCTTAATTTATATAGTACTTAGTCCTTTTATTGTATATTACTTATAGTGCCTAATTTATATAGTACTTAGTCCTTTTATAGTATATTAGTTATAGTGCTTAATTTATATAGTACTTAGTCCTTTTATTGTATATTACTTATAGTGCTTAATTTATATAGTACTTAGTCCTTTTATAGTATATTAGTTAAAGTGCTTAATTGATATAGTACTTAGTCCTTTTATTGTATATTACTTATAGTGCTTAATTTATATAGTACTTAGTCCTTTTATAGTATATTAGTTATAGTGCTTAATTTATATAGTACTTAGTCCTTTTATTGTATATTACTTATAGTGCTTAATTTATATAGTACTTAGTCCTTTTATAGTATATTAGTTATAGTGCTTAATTTATATAGTACTTAGTCCTTTTATTGTATATTACTTATAGTGCTTAATTTATATAGTACTTAGTCCTTTTATAGTATATTAGTTATAGTGCTTAATTCATATAGTACTTAGTCATTTTATTGTATATTACTTATAGTGCTTAATTTATATAGTACTTAGTCATTTTATAGTATATTAGTTAAAGTGCTTAATTGATATAGTACTTAGTCATTTTATAGTTGTGAACCCTCTAGCACTGAGGTGCATGTCTCTAGATGTCTCCTTTAGCGGTATGTTCTCTGTGTGTGTTATCTGTGTGTGTTCTCTGTGTGTGTTCTCTGTGTGTTCTCTGTGTGTGTTCTCTGTGTGTGTTCTCTGTGTGTTATCTGTGTGTGTTCTCTGTGTGTGTTCTCTGTGTGTTATCTGTGTGTGTTCTCTGTGTGTGTTCTCTGTGTGTGTTCTCTGTGTGTGTGTTCTCTGTGTGTGTTCTCTGTGTGTGTTCTCTGTGTGTGTTATCCGAGTCCTGGACGTGATGGAGGTAGATCTAGTACTTAAAAATGCCTAACTGATTTTATATAGTCATTTATATAGTACTCAGTCCTTGTGAGAGAGAACTGGACACTATGGCCAACCCTTAGGTTACTAGCAGGTGTATGCTAGTAATGCTAGTATGCTAGTAATTTGCAACAAAACATAAACTTCACATACTATCAACTTGAATTGCCATCCAGATATATCCAGTGTGATATAATGCTGTTTCCTTTATCTGTACCTTGTCCAGGTGTTGCCCAGACACGATGACAGTATGCATAATATATACATATAGACCTTTATATTACACTTAGTCTTTCATAGTATATTATTTATAGTGCTTAATTGATATAGTACTTAGTCCTTTTATTGTATTTTACTTATAGTGCTTAATTGATATAGTACTTAGTCCTTTTATAGTATATTGGTTAACGTGCTTAATTGATATAGTACTTAGTCATTTTATAGTATATCTGTTATAGTGCTTAATTTATATGGTACATAGTCTTTTAATAGTAAATAAGTTATAGTGCCTAATTTATATAGTACTTAGTCCTTTTGTGGCATATTAGTTTAAAATGCCTAATTTATATAGTACTTAATATATTTATATTATATTAGATATAGTGTTTCATTTATATAGTACTTTATATTATATTAGATATAGTGTTTCATTTATATAGTACTTTATATTATATTAGATATAGTGTTTCATTTATATAGTACTTTATATTATATTAGATATAGTGTTTCATTTATATAGTACTTTATATTATATTAGATATAGTGTTTCATTTATATAGTACTTTATATTATATTAGATATAGTGTTTCATTTATATAGTACTTTATATTATATTAGATATAGTGTTTCATTTATATAGTACTTTATATTATATTAGATATAGTGTTTCATTTATATAGTACTTTATATTATATTAGATATAGTGTTTCATTTATATAGTACTTTATATTATATTAGATATAGTGTTTCATTTATATAGTACTTTATATTATATTAGATATAGTGTTTCATTTATATAGTACTTTATTTTATATTAGATATAGTGTTTCATTTATATAGTACTTTATATTATATTAGATATAGTGTTTCATTTATATAGTACTTTATATTATATTAGATATAGTGTTTCATTTATATAGTACTTTATATTATATTAGATATAGTGTTTCATTTATATAGTACTTTATATTATATTAGATATAGTGTTTCATTTATATAGTACTTTATATTATATTAGTTACATTGATTCATTCATATAGTACTTTATATTATATTAGATATAGTGTTTCATTTATATAGTACTTTATATTATATTAGATATAGTGTTTCATTTATATAGTACTTTATATTATATTAGATATAGTGTTTCATTTATATAGTACTTTATATTATATTAGATATAGTGTTTCATTTATATAGTACTTTATATTATATTAGTTACATTGATTCATTCATATAGTACTACGTGTTTTTAAGGTATATTCGTTATAGTGCTTAGATTATTTAGTACTTAGAACTTTGTAGTATATTAGTTACAGTGGTTAATTTATATAGTACTTAGTACTTTTATAGTATATTAGTTATAGTGCTCAAACACTTAACTGGGAAGCTTCAGTAGAATGAACCTGGCACTATGGCCAAAACTCAGTGATGCAGGGCCATGGATGGTGTGACTGGTCAATTTATTTTCCTCCATTTGTTCCAGCCTGCTGGCTACTGATGCAATAGACTGGGGATCATTTACTTCTGTTGATTATTGAATCATAGGAGGAGAGAGAAAAACCTCGGAGCATAATAGCCTTGGCTGGCCAGACCGCTCCTGCTGCCTGCTGTCCTAATGAAGTTGGGACCAAACCGGGTCTATCCTCAGTCGATTCAGAAAGATTACCTTCGCTGTAAATTACCATAATGAAACATGAAGAGCCCAGAGCTGTGGCTGGGAGGAAGGGGACGAGCTGCTGTAGGAAAGGAAGACTGTTGAGGAACCCAGAGCTGTGGCTGGGAGGAAGGGGACGAGCTGCTGTAGGAAAGGAAGACTGTTGAGGAACCCAGAGCTGTGGCTGGGAGGAAGGGGACGAGCTGCTGTAGGAAAGGAAGACTGTTTAAGACAGGGTCTGCATCCTAAATTGCATTGTATTCCCTACATAGCACACCTTCTACCCTATGGACCCTGGTTAAACGTAGTGCAGTATTTAGGGAATGGGTGGGGGGGGGGGGGGGGGGGTTGGGATGCACCCAAAACCACTGTGAAGGCTTTCACCGTAGTGGTTAAGGAAAGGAGAGAGAGAGAGAGCGAAATGAACATTTTATTTTGTGTTTGTTTGTGGTGCAGTTATTACGCAATCCTCCACACTAAATCAAAGACTTTAGATCAAACATAATTGATCCGAGTACTGTCACTGGGCATCCTTCAGAGCATCAATCACATTTACCAAAAAAATGTATGAGGATTATTGAAAATATCTCAGATGCATTGAGAGAGACCAGACAGACAACTAGACAGGACACAACTGTTGAGATATTGTGGGCGTCTGGCCTTGGCTGTCGGCAACGAGACAAAGTCCCTATAAAGAAGACCAAGGGCCACAGAGTTCAGATTCCCTCCTGAGCGCAAAAAAAAAAGAAAAAAAAAGAAAACGATAAAAAAGAAAATGTTTAGAAAAGCGCCACAGAGTTCAGTCTGACATAAACATGGTGAGAGAAGAAGCAGAGTGAATCA
>NC_074670.1:80520125-80602625 GCF_029448725.1 Salvelinus fontinalis
AAACATAGACAAAAAGGGTTTTAGCTCAGCTTCAAATTAACAAATTCACCGTCAGTTTAAAAGTAATCCGTCATAATTTCTTTGTTTACAGTATTTGGTTTTTCCTGCTGTCCCTCTACCCATCCCGATGGTCAAGGTTAGCTAAGTCCAGAACAACCCCAGTTTGTTATAGTTTTACTCAGTTCACACAGAGATTTGTCTTTCAATTCGGGCACTTTTGGGCAATGTACTTTAACCTGAAACCCCTTTCAGTGTAAAGCTGACCTCTTTCCGTAGTCTAGTGTGGGTAACTTGGGGGCTGCCCAGACCAACACCAGCTGTGTTCTAATGGTTCATTACCTCTCACATAGTGTCCTGGAGGCTCCGGAGAGGGCCGAGTGGTTTAAATGTCCTGGAGGCACATCAGCGATGCGTGGCCTGGTCTGAAACCCTCTGGAACCCTCTGCCTACAGGACACATGTATCTACAGGCTCTATGGCCATCTGCAGCAACGCTTCCACCACCAGCACCCTGAAACCTTGGCATGTTGGACATAAATCCCCTGGCTATAGGTCTTATCTTATTCCTCTGACCATCCCAGCCCTGTGCATCCGTCCAGCCATCTGCCCGGACAGACAGACATACTTCCTCTGGCTATCAGTCCACCATCACAGTTTCCCTCTGACTGACCTCAACCCAGTCTAAAGCTTTCTGTCCATCCACAGCAATCCGTTGCCTCCACAATAATAAACAACTGTTTGAAAATAAAACCATAATACACCAAAAATATACCATATGGAATTATGTTTAATCAGATATTTCTGTTTTACTTGTTTTATTTTTTAAATGTTTGAAACCCACAGAAATGGGAGGTGCCAAACTGTGTTATTTCACTGCCTTCCGTGTTTTATGGATATTCCTGAGGTTCTCCCGTCATCCCATTGGAGGACAACAGCCTGATCCGTGTTGCAATCTGTTATGTTTATAATCAGAGTGCATGCTGGGGGTTCAGCTCTGTGGTACTGTTACTGTACAGCACATCGCAGCGCAGAACACTGCCTCTGACCTTAAATAGATGTAGCGTCCTCCTCCCTCCTGAGCACATCCCATGTCTGGGTCAAAGGTGAAGGTACGATGTGCCCTTGGTGACAGGATAGCAGCAGTTGCTTAGAGAAAGCAATTGTAATCCTCGGTAGACTAAGGACTTCAGTCACACTCTCGATATCATATGATACTCTGCTCAGCTCACTGACTAACTGATGTTGTGAGGATCTCTCAGGTTGTTTAAAGACCATTACGATATCAGGGTCTGCCTCACTAGAGCTGTATTATTGACCCACGGAATGTTAGGTTCAAGTGTATGCAGTGTGTTTTCTTATTTCAAAACGTTTGTAGTTCGGTCCTTGAGTTGACACCTCAGTATGTACTGGCAGTGTGTCTGTGTGACTGGTGGATGCAGCTGGGTGTGAATGTGGTGGAGGCGAAACGAAGGTGGAAACGTACGACCGTTGACGAGGCGGAAGGCGTTAACTTGAAACTTTAGAGGGGAGGAAACTGCACACGATTCAAGGTTGCTACGTTCACCTCTGTTAATTAACTCTGATCACGGTGGCTGAGGTGAAGGCCTCGGTGGCAGCCAAGGACCTCAGGTGAAACTCACATCTGATTCTAGTTAATTTTATATCAGAAGGAGTCAAAACAACTCCATCTGATTCTGATTCATTACATATCAGCAGGAGTCAAACAACTCCATCTGATTCTGATTCATTATATATCAGCAGGAGTCTAACAACTCCATCTGATTCTGAATCATTACATATCAGCAGGAGTCAAACAACTCCATCTGATTCTGATTCATTATATATCAGCAGGAGTCTAACAACTCCATCTGATTCTGAGTCATTACATATCAGCAGGAGTCAAACAACTCCATCTGATTCTGATTCATTATATATCAGCAGGAGTCTAACAACTACATCTGATTCTGAATCATTACATATCAGCAGGAGTCAAACAACTCCATCTGATTCTGATTCATTATATATCAGCAGGAGTCAAAACAACTCCATCTGATTCTGATTCATTATATATCAGCAGGAGTCAAACAAATCCATCTGATTCTGATTCATTATATATCAGCAGGAGTCAAACAACTCCATCTGATTCTGATTCATAACATATCAGCAGGAGTCAAACAACTCCATCTGATTCTGAATCATTACATATCAGCAGGAGTCAAACAACTCCATCTGATTCACAAGGACCATGTTCATTTCATGAGCATTTCTAAAGCATAGCATTATATTATTACCCGTTACACTATACCTCAGATAACCCGTCATGGGTGGTAGACTGTAACCCGTTACATTATACCTCAGATAACCTGTAACGGTGGTCCTCCCTCTCTTCAGTCGAAAAGGAGGAGTATTTATCGAACCAAGGCGCAGTGGAGTTTGAACACATATTTATTAAACGAAAACACGAACTTAACTAAACTAACAAAAACAACAAACGGTGTAGACAGACCTAGACGACGAACTTACATGAAACAAGAAGAACGCACGAATAGAGAAAACAGGCTACACAAAAACAACGATGAACAAAACAAACCGAAATAAACCGTAACAGTCCCGTGTGGTGCAACGACATACACAAACACGCAAGACAATCACCCACAACGAACACTGTGACAACGCCTACCTAAATATGACTCTTAATTAGAGGAACGCCAAACACCTGCCTCTAATTAAGAGCCATACCAGGCAACCCAAAACCAACACAGAAACAGAAAACATAGAATGCCCACCCAACCTCACGTCCTGACCAACTAACACACATAACAACTAACATAAATAGGTCAGGAACGTGACATAACCCTTCATGGGTGGTAGACTGTAACCCGTTACATTATACCTCAGCTAACCCTTCATGGGTGGTAGACTGTAACCCGTTACATTATACCTCAGCTAACCCTTCATGGGTGGTAGACTGTAACCCATTACACATTGTACCTCAGATAACCCTTCATGGGTGGTAGACTGTAACCCATTACATTATACCTCAGATAACCCGTCATGGGTGGGAGACTGTAACCCGTTACATTATACCTCAGCTAACCAGTCATGGGTGGTAGACTGTAACCCGTTACATTATACCCCAGATAACCCGTCATGGGTGGTAGACTGTAACCCGTTACATTATACCCCAGATAACCCGTCATGGGTGGTAGACTGTAACCCGTTACATTATACCTCAGATAACCCTTCATGGGTGGTAGACTGCAACAAGGCTAAATATTTAAGCACTAGTTATTTCTTGTTCATGAATGTTACATTTCACCTAATGAAACTCATTACACTGAGCCTCAGCTAACCCGTTAAGGGCGAGAGACTGTAACACGCCTGTTTATTCATGTCAGGGGAATTTAACAAAACCAGGTTGCTATATTCCCATCAGGGGAATTTAGCAAAAGGTCTTTGCCCATTTCCAATGCACTTCCTTGGTATTACATTTTTTTTTACTTAACCTTTGCATTCAGTAGCGTCTATGAATCACATCAAGGCTTAAATGTATGAAAGCGTGTACACTCCTTTAAAAAGTAGTTCTGTTCTTCTGATGTGTAGTACCAGTCAAAAGTTTGAACACACCTGTTCATTCAAGGGTTTTTCTTTATTTTAATTTTTTTTCTACATTGTAGAATAATAGTGAAGACATCAACACTAAGAAATAACACATATGGAATCATGTAGTAACCAAAAAAGTGTTATAAAAAAATCAAAATATATTTTTTATTTGAGATTCTTCAAAGTAGCCACCTTTTGCCTTGATGACAGCTTTGCATACTCTTGGCAGTCTCTCAACCAGCTTTATGAGGTAGTCACCTGGAATGCAAAAACCATCAAACACTATGATGAAACTGGCTCTCAAGAGGACCGCCACATGAAAGGAAGACCTGGAGTTTCCCCTGCTGTAGAGGAGAAGTTCATTAGAGTTACCAGCCTCAGAAATTACAGTCCAAATAAATGCTTCACAGAGTTCAAGTAACAGACACATCTCAACCTCAACTGTTTAGAGGAGACTGCGTGAATCAGGCCTTCATGGTCGAACGTAGAAAATAGTAAAAATAAAGAAAAAACATTTGATTGAGTAGGTGTGTCCAAAGTTTTGACTGGTACTGTACTTGTCTAGTAACGTTCTGTAGTATGCCATGTTTTGTGTTTTGTGTGGACCCCAGGAAGAGTAGCTGGACCCCAGGAAGAGTAGCTGGACCCCAGGAAGAGTAGCTGGACCCCAGGAAGAGTAGCTGGACCCCAGGAAGAGTAGCTGGACCCCAGGAAGAGTAGCTGGACCCCGAGAAGAGTAGCTGGACCCCAGGAAGAGTAGCTGGACCCCGAGAAGAGTAGCTGGACCCCAGGAAGAGTAGCTGGTCCCCAGGAAGAGTAGCTGGACCCCGAGAAGAGTAGCTGGACCCCAGGAAGAGTAGCTGGACCACAGGAAGAGTAGCTGGACCACAGGAAGAGTAGCTGGACCACAGGAAGAGTAGCTGGACCCCAGGAAGGGTAGCTGGACCCCAGGAAGAGTAGCTGGACCACAGGAAGAGTAGCTGGACCCCAGGAAGAGTAGAAGAGTAGCTGGACCCCAGGAAGAGTGAAAGAGTAGCTGGACCACAGGAAGAGTATCTGGACCCCAGGAAGAGTAGCTGGACCACAGGAAGAGTAGAAGAGTAGCTGGACTCCAGGAAGAGTGAAAGAGTAGCTGGACCCCAGAAAGAGTAGCTGGACCACAGGAAGAGTAGCTGGACCACAGGAAGAGTAGCTGGACCACAGGAAGAGTAGCTGCTGCAAAAGCAACAGCTAATGGGGATCCTAATAACATACTAAAACAATGTGAATCCCAAATGGCACCATATCCCCTATTTAGTGCACTACCTTTAACCAGGGTGGCACCTCTATTTAGTACACTACTTTTAACCAGGGTGTCACCCCTATTTAGTGCACTACTTTTAACCAGGGTGGCACCTCTATTTAGTGCACTACCTTTAACCAGGGTGGCACCTCTATTTAGTACACTACTTTTAACCAGGGTGTCACCTCTATTTAGTGCACTACTTTTAACCAGGGTGCCACCCCTATTTAGTGCACTACTTTTAACCAGGGTGTCACCCCTATTTAGTGCACTACCTTTAACCAGGGTGGCACCTCTATTTAGTACACTACTTTTAACCAGGGTGTCACCTCTATTTAGTGCACTACTTTTAACCAGGGTGCCACCCCTATTTAGTGCACTACTTTTAACTTCTTGAGAATACAGGGGGTGCTGTTTCGCATTAGCATAATTGCCTCTACAGATTAAACTGCCTCTTATTCAATTATTGCTGTTACTATATGCATATAACCATATGCCATTGGATAGAAAACAAGCTATGGTTTCTAAAACCGTTCCAATTTTGTCTCTGAGTCAAACACAGGTCATTTCACAGCACTTTCCCTGAGCCAGAAGAAGATTGCAAGATGTGTATGCTCGCTTCAAAGCTCTGCCTATATATGGTCACGCGACCTATGACCCGAAACACACTTCCTTCTTCTTCCTCTGGGTGTCTGGAAGACGTCAGAGGAGAAATTTTTTGTTTATCTTGTACTGACGTGAAATAAGACCTATTTCTTTAGCGTGACCGACAACTTCCGGTTTCTGAGATGCGCGTTTTCAGAGGTGCCATTGTCTTTTGTTATGCTGACGTTACGGATGAAAACTATCTCCGTGTCGAAGTTTGTTTGATACATGTGACCATATCACCGTAATGTATGTTTTTTCAATATAGTTTAATCAGATTATTAGAATTTTTTCGGGAGTTTTGCCGTGTTCCGTTCTTTGAGTTTTTTAACTTTGGACATGGACCGTGCCAGTCGACCAGTACCCAGGCTAAATGAAGAGGGGAGGTTGCCATTGTGAATGGATTGAACGACTCATCAGGACTAAGGACACCTTGATCAACATTCTGATGAAAGACCAGCAATAGTAAGACCCAATTTACGATGTTATTTCATATATCTGTCGTGCATGTGAACTGGTCGGGCGCGTCCAGCCGGTTCTGGCTGGCCTGGTTATGCTAATTTAGCGATACATTTTGTTTTCGCTATAAAACATTTAAAAAATCTGAAATATTGTTTGGATTCACCAGATGTTGGGCTTTCAATGTCTGTACGCTGTGTATTTTTTCTGAAATGTTTTAAGACAAGTAATTAGTTATATAACGTTGGTCTCTGTAATTGTTCTAGCTGCATCAGCACTATATCAGATTGCAGCTGCAATGTAGAACTGTGATTTATACCTGAAAAATGCACATTTAAAAAAAAAAAACTATGCTATACCATAAATATGTTATCAGACTGTCATCTTATGAATTTGTTTGTTAGTTAGTGGCTATCAATATCTTAGTTTAGCCGAATTGGTGATAGCACCTGATGGAGTAAGAAACTGTTGGAGTAAGAAAATGGTGTCATTTTGCTAACGTGTTTAGCTAATAGATTTACATATTGTGTCTTCCCTGTAAAACATTTAAAAAATCTGAAATGGTGGTTTTATTCACAAGATCTGTGTCTTTCATTGGGTGTCTTGGACTTGTGATTTAATGATATTTAGATGCTACTATTTAATTGTGACGCTATGCTAGCGATGCTAATCAGTGTGGGGGGTGTGGGGGGTGCTCCCGGATCCGGGTTAGGTACTCTGTAGAGGTTTTAACCAGGGTGGCACCCCTATTTAGTGTACTACCTTTAACCAGGGTGTCACCCCTATTTAGTGCACTACTTTTAACCAGGGTGTCACCCCTATTTAGTGCACTACCTTTAACCAGGGTGTCACCCCTATTTAGTGCACTACTTTTAACCAGGGTGTCACCCCTATTTAGTACACTACTTTTAACCAGGGTGTCACCTCTATTTAGTGCACTACCTTTAACCAGGGTGTCACCTCTATTTAGTGCACTACTTTTAACCAGGGTGTCACCCCTATTTAGTGCACTACCTTTAACCAGGGTGTCACCCCTATTTAGTGCACTACCTTTAACCAGGGTGTCACCCCTATTTAGTGCACTACTTTTAACCAGGGTGTCACCCCTATTTAGTGCACTACCTTTAACCAGGGTGTCACCTCTATTTAGTGCACTACCTTTAACCAGGGTGTCACCCCTATTTAGTGCACTACCTTTAACCAGGGTGTCACCTCTATTTAGTGCACTACCTTTAACCAGGGTGTCACCCCTATTTAGTGCACTACCTTTAACCAGGGCCTTACTGCTGTTCACTGCAAGGGAGGACAAGGAAATACATCGTGCACACTGTTAGAACCTTCTAACGTTCTATTATTTATCTATATGGTATTGAAATATTATTTAATTTGTCTATAAGGAATTGAACTATACTTTAGGTGGTCCAAAAGACATTAAAATACTGTTTTTCTTTAGTTCAAAAGGCATTAAAACAGCACGGCAGGACTTCTTCTCCAGTGGTGCCAATTTGCTGCCTCATTCCACTACACAATACATGTAATTGTGGGTTGTTACATGATGTAATTGTACTGTTCAGACACCTGCTGTCCCAGTTCCCGGGTCTCTCTTGTTGTCGTGTTTTACTCTGTACCACACAGACGGACGGCCAGACAATGCCAAGGATTATCAATACGACGTTACGAAACAATCGCCAGCTAATCAATAAGTTAAAAATCGGTGAAAATATGGAATTACAGTAGTAAACATTAATTTTAAACATTTAAAAGATAGTAATTTAGTAGTTTTTAAAAATGTGTCATTTCAGACTAAACCTAAGAGTAGTTTAGAAGAGACTCATTATAGAAGCAGAATGAATCAAAAAGGATGTATCCCAAAATAGATCCCTATTCCTTTTAGTGCACTTCTCCAGAGCTCTGGTCAAAAGGTAGTGCACTACGTGTGGAAAAATGTGTCATTTCAGACGAAACCTAAGACTGCTAGTGAGAGAGAAAAAAAGGAGCAGCTTTTAATTAAAATAAATCCTAAAAAATGTTGCATGTGGAAGAAACAACCTAATCCAAAATATCTCGCAATTACGTTGAGATCAGGTTGTACTTGTCAGGATTTACAACTTGCTCCCCGACATGACACGACACTACAAAACATCACATAACGATCAGTATGCTTTAATCCTTTGTGTGTGTTGAATAGAGAGAGGAGAGTCTCTGTGTTGTTGAATAGAGAGAGGAGAGTCTCTGTGTTGAATAGAGAGATGAGAGTCTCTGTGTGTTGTTTAATAGAGAGGAGAGTCTCTGTGTTGAATAGAGAGGAGAGTCTCTGTGTTGTTGACTAGAGAGAGGAGAGTCTCTGTGTTGAATAGAGAGGAGAGTCTCTGTGTTGTTGACTAGAGAGGAGAGTCTCTGTGTTGAATAGAGAGAGGAGAGTCTCTGTGTTGAATAGAGAGAGGAGAGTCTCTGTGTTGTTGAATAGAAAGAGGAGAGTCTCTGTGTTGTTGAATAGAGAGGAGAGTCTCTGTGTTGTTGAATAGAGAGGAGAGTCTCTGTGTTGAATAGAGAGAGGAGAGTCTCTGTGTTGAATAGAGAGAGGAGAGTCTCTGTGTTGTTGACTAGAGAGAGGAGAGTCTCTGTGTTGTTGAAAAGAGAGAGGAGAGTCTCTGTGTGTTGAATAGAGAGAGGAGATTCTCTGTGTTGTTGAATGGAGAGAGGAGAGTCTCTGTGTTGAATAGAGAGAGGAGAGTCTCTGTGTTGTTGAATAGAGAGGAGAGTCTCTGTGTTGTTGAATAGAAAGAGGAGAGTCTCTGTGTTGTTGAATAGAGAGGAGAGTCTCTGTGTTGAATAGAGAGGAGAGTCTCTGTGTTGTTGAATAGAGAGGAGAGTCTCTGTGTTATTGAATAGAGAGGAGAGTCTCTGTGTTATTGAATAGAGAGGAGAGTCTCTGTGTTGTTGAATAGAAAGAGGAGAGTCTCTGTGTTGTTGAATAGAGAGGAGAGTCTCTGTGTTGTTGAATAGAGAGGAGAGTCTCTGTGTTGTTGAATAGAGAGGAGAGTCTCTGTGTTATTGAATAGAGAGGAGAGTCTCTGTGTTATTGAATAGAGAGGAGAGTCTCTGTGTTGTTGAATAGAGAGGAGTCTCTGTGTTGTTGAATAGAGAGGAGAGTCTCTGTGTTGTTGAATAGAGAGGAGAGTCTCTGTTTTGTTGAATAGAGAGGAGAGTCTCTGTGTTGTTGAATAGAGAGAGGAGAGTCTCTGTGTTGTTGAAAAGAGAGGAGAGTCTCTGTGTTGAATAGAGAGAGGAGAGTCTCTGTGTTGTTGAATAGAGAGGAGAGTCTCTGTGTTGTTGACTAGAAAGAGGAGAGTCTCTGTGTTGTTGAAAAGAGAGAGGAGAGTCTCTGTGTGTTGAATAGAGAGAGGAGATTCTCTGTGTTGTTGAATAGAGAGAGGAGAGTCTCTGTGTTGAATAGAGAGAGGAGAGTCTCTGTGTTGTTGAATAGAGAGGAGAGTCTCTGTGTTGTTGAATAGAGAGAAGAGTCTCTGTGTTGTTGAATACAGAGGAGAGTCTCTGTGTTATTGAATAGAGAGGAGAGTCTCTGTGTTGTTGAATATAAAGATTAGAGTCTCTGTGTTGTTGAATATAAAGATGAGAGTCTCTGTGTTGAATAGAGAGGATAATCTCTGTGTATTGACTATGACTGTGATATGTGGTTGTCCTGCCTAGCTATCTGTTGATGAATGTACTGACTATAATATGTGGTTGTCCCACCTAGCTATCTGTAGATGAATGTACTGACTATGACTGTGATATGTGGTTGTCTCACCTAGCTATCTGTAGATGAATGTACTGAGTATGACCGTGATATTTGGTTGTCCCACCTAGCTATCTGAAGATGAATGTACTGACTATGACTGTGATATGTGGTTGTCCCACCTCGCTATCTGGAGATTAATGTACTGACTATGACTGTGATATGTGGTTGTCCCACCTAGCTATCTGTAGATGAATGTACTGACTGTGATATGTGGTTGTCCCACCTAGCTATCTGTAGATGAATGTTCTGACTATGACTGTGGTATGTGGTTGTCCCACCTAGCTATCTGTAGATTAATGTACTGACTATGACTGTGATATGTGGTTGTCCCACCTCGCTATCTGGAGATGAATGTACTGACTATGACTGTGGTACGTGGTTGTCTCACCTAGCGATCTGTAGATGAATGTACTGACTATGACTGTGGTACGTGGTTGTCTCACCTAGCGATCTGTAGATGAATGTACTGACTATGACTGTGGTACGTGGTTGTCTCACCTAGCGATCTGTAGATGAATGTACTGACTATGACTGTGGTACGTGGTTGTCTCACCTAGCGATCTGTAGATGAATGTACTGACTATGACTGTGGTACGTGGTTGTCTCACCTAGCGATCTGTAGATGAATGTACTGACTATGACTGTGGTACGTGGTTGTCTCACCTAGCGATCTGTAGATGAATGTACTGACTATGACTGTGGTACGTGGTTGTCTCACCTAGCGATCTGTAGATGAATGTACTGACTATAATATGTGGTTGTCCCACCTAGCTATCTGTAGATGAAAGTTACTGACTATGACTGTGATATGTGGTTGTCCCACCTAGCTATCTGTAGATGAATGTACTGACTATGACTGTGATATGTGGTTGTCCCACCTAGCTATCTGTAGATTAATGTATTGACTATGACTATGGTACCTGGTTGTCCCACCTAGCTATCTGTAGATGAATGTACTGACTATGACTGTGGTACCTGGTTGTCCTACCTAGCTATCTGTAGATGAATGTACTGACTATGACTGTGGTACCTGGTTGTCCTACCTAGCTATCTGTAGATGAATGTACTGACTATGACTGTGGTACCTGGTTGTCCTACCTAGCTATCTGTAGATGAACCTGTTAGGGGTGCAGCCCGACACCGGTACACTTATGACCACATCCAGCTCAAGTGCAGGGCGCGAAATTCAAAAGATATATTTTTTAAATATTTAACTTTCACACATTAACAAGTCCAAGACACCAGATGAAAGGTGCACATCTTGTGAATCAAGCCAACATGTCCGATTTTTAAAATGTTTTACAGGGAAGACACAATATGTAAATCTATTGGCTAATCACGTTAGCAAAAGACACCAATATTCTTACTCCATCAGTTTATGACTCCATCAGTAGCTATCACAAATTCGGCCAAATAAAGATAAAAATAGCCACTAACCAAGAAACAGTCTCATCAGATGACAGTCTGATAACATATTTATTGTATAGCATATGTTTTTTTCGAAAATTTTGCATATTTCAGGTATAATTCATAGTTTACATTTCAGCTACAATCAGAAATTGCACCGAAAGCAGCCATAATATTTACAGACACCAACATCAAATACCTAACTACTCATCATAAAACATTTCTGAAAAATACATAGTGTACAGCAATTGAAAGACAGGCATCTTGTGATTCTAGACAATATTTCCGATTTATTAAATGTTTTACAGCGCAAACAAAATGTAGCGTGATATTAGCATAGCCACAATAGCCAGAAACACTTGGGCGCCCACGACCAGTCAACATGCACGACAGATATTAGAAATAGCATCATAAAATGTTTCTTACTTTTGGTGGTCTTCCGTCAGAATGTTGGATAAGGTGTCCTTTGTCCAGAATAGTCGTTGTTTTGATCTGGAACGGCAAATATCCCTCTTCATATAGCATGGGCACTTGCCAAGTGACACGGATTACTCCAAAGTCAACAAAGTTAGAAAACGGAACACGGCAAAACTCCCGAAAAAGTTTCAATAATCTGATTAAACTATATTGAAAAAACATACGTTACGATGATATGGTGACATGTATCAAATCAAATCTAAGACGGAGATGCTCGTCTATCATAATGACAGCTAAAAAGAAGCCATATCCGTGTCCTCTTTTGCGCGCTCCAGAAACAGGATATGGACGGTCACGTCAAACAAAGACCTTTTATTCCACCTCTGACCAAGATAGACACGAAATTTCTTCTCTCACCGCATCTTGACAACCAGGGGAAGGCGTAGGAAGTGTTTGTAGACTCCTACGTAACACGCCCATGTATAGGCATGAGGTTGAACAGAGCATAGATTTCTGACATTTCACTTCCTGGTCAGGAAAAGTGCTGCAGAAGGATTTCTGTTTCACTCAGAGAAATAATTCAAATGTTTTTAGAAACTAGAGAGTGTTTTCTATCCAATAGTAATAATAATATGCATATTGTACGAGCAAGAATTGAGTACGACGCCGTTTGAAATGGGCACATATAATCTGGCTACTCAATACGCCCCCTGCAGCCATAAGAAGTTTTTACTGTATTGACTATGACTGTGGTACGTGGTTGTCCCACCTCGCTATCTGTAGATGAATGTATTGACTATGACACGAGATATGTGGTTGTCCCACCTAGCTATCTGTAGATGAATGTATTGACTATGACTGTGATATTTGGTTGTCCCACCTAGCTATCTGAAGATGAATGTACTGACTATGACTGTGATATGTGGTTGTCCCACCTCGCTATCTGTAGATGAATGTATTGACTATGACTGTGATATGTGGTTGTCCCACCTAGCTATCTGAAGATGAATGTACTGACTATGACTGTGATATGTGGTTGTCCCACCTCGCTATCTGTAGATTAATGTGTTGACTATGACTGTGGTACGTGGTTGTCCCACCTAGCTATCTGTAGATGAATGTACTGACTATGACTGTGATACGTGGTTGTCCCACCTAATAAAATAAAATACAAACAATGTGTGACTGGTGCAACTCATGTGAAACCACAGCGTGACTCGCTGGCTGATGTGGTATGTCACTTGAGTGGGTTGAGTTACTGATGTGATCTTCCTGTCTGGGTTGGCGCCCCCCCTTGGTTTGTGCTGTGGTGGAGACCTTTGTGGGCTATACTCGGCCTTGTCTCAGGATTGTAAGTTGGTGGTTGAGGATTTCCCTCTAGTGGTGCGGGGGCTGTGCTTTGGCAAAGTGGGTGGGGTTATATCCTTCCTGTTTGGCCCTGTCCGGGGGTTTCTTCGGATGGGGCCACAGTGTCTCCTGACCGCTCCTGTCTCAGCCTCCAGTATTTATGCTGCAGTAGTTTATGTCACGGGGGGCTAGGGTCAGTTGGTTATACCTGGAGTACTTCTCCTGTCTTATCCAGTGTCCTGTGTGAATTTAAGTATGCTCTCTCTAATTCTCTCGTTCTCTCTTTCTCTCTGAGAACCTGAGCCCTAGGACCATACGTCAGGACTACCGGGCATGCTGACACCTTGCTGTCCCCAGTCCGCCTGGCCTTGCTGCTATTCCAGTTTCAACTGTTCTGCCTGCGGTTACGAAACCCCTACCTGTCCCAGACCTGCTGTTTTCAACTCTTAATGATCGGCTATGAAAAGCCAACTGAGATTTATGCCTGATTATTATTTGACCATGCTTGTAATTTATGAACATTTTGAAAATCTTGGCTCTCTCTAATTTTCTCCTTCTCTCTTTCTTTCTCTCGGAGGACCTGAGCCCTAGGACCATACGTCGGGACTACCGGCCGTGGTGACTCCTTGCTGTCCCCAGTCCGCCTGGCCTTGCTGCTATTCCAGTTTCAACTGTTCTGCCTGCGGTTATGGAACCCCTACCTGTCCCAGACCTGCTGTTTTCAACTCTTAATGATCGGCTATGAAAAGCCAACTGAGATTTATTCCTGATTATTATTTGACCATGCTTGTCATTTATGAACATTTTGAAAATCTTGGCTCTCTCTAATTTTCTCCTTCTCTCTTTCTTTCTCTCGGAGGACCTGGGCCCTGGGACCATGCGTCGGGACTGCCGCCAGTGGTGACTCCTTGCTGTCCCCAGTCCGCCTGGCCTTGCTGCTATTCCAGTTTCAGCTGTTCTGCCTGCGGTTATGGAACCGCCACCTGTCCCAGACCTGTTGTTTTTCAACTCTTAATGATCAGCTATGAAAAGCCAACGGAAAATGATTCATGATTATTATTTGACCATGCTTGTCACTTATGAACATTTTTGAACATCTTGGCATAGTTCTGTTATAATCTCCACCCGGCACAGCCAGAAGAGGACCGGCCACCCCTCATAGCCTGGTTCCTCTCTAGGTTTCTTCCTAGGTTTTGGCCTTTCTAGGGAGTTTTTCCTAGCCACCGTGCTTCTACACCTGCATTACTAGCTGTTTGGGGTTTTAGGCTGGGTTTCTGTACAGCACTTCGAGATATTAGCTGATGTACGAAGGGCTATATAAAATAAAATTGATTGATTGATTGATTGTATGTCTACTGTAGGGAACAGTCTTGAAAGGCAAAATGTCTTTCAACTCAGACACACACACAGCTACCACCAGTGAATACCAGCCCCCTTTTTCTTTTCGCCCCTATAGGACTGTTTGCTTTTTTGCAGCCTTTTTGAAATGGTTTGTTTACAACTCATTATAAACCTTTAGGATTGTTTCACCTTGGTCTGACACAGTGTATAAAGAGGTCTCCTCTTGTTCAATCTCAACAGCCATGTATTCTAGCTGTTAAAACACAAAGGTTTGTTTGTGTTACAGGGTTATTTTTTCAATCACTTTGGTGCAGTTTTCACAAGTACGTGGTACATTTTCACAAGTATGTGCAAAAATATCCAATTATTTTAATAATGTGTATCTACTGGCAGGTGGTGAGCATGTTGAGGAAAATGTCTTCCAGATTCAATATCCTAATACAGAACATACTGTATGTGTAACGGCTGGTGCTCTCCTCATCCTCGGATGAGGTGAGGAGAGAAGGATCTTCAGACCAAAACGCAGCATTTGGGAAATAAGCCATCTTTATTATGAATACGATGGCAACACGAAACGAAACAAAACACTTTCAAAACTACAAAACAAGAAAACGACGTTGACGAAACCTGAACATAAACTTACATAACTAAACATAAACTTACGTACAGGAAACAGACGACATCGAAACGAAACGAAACAAACAAACGCTACAGTCCAGTGTGGCACGAACATACATACTGACACAGGAGACAATCACCCACAAACAAACAGTGAGAATGCCCTACCTAAATATGACTCTTAATTAGAGGAAAACGCAAACCACCTGCCTCTAATCAAGAGCCATACCAGGCAAACCAAAACCAACATAGAAACAGATAACATAGACTGCCCACCCAAAACTAACGCCCTGACCAATTACACATACAAAAACAACATAAAACTGGTCAGGACCGTTACATAACCCCCCCCTCAAGGTGCGAACTCCGGGCGCACCATCACAAAGTCCAGGGGAGGGTCTGGGTGGGCAGGTGACCACGGTGGTGGCTCCGGCTCTGGACGCTGTCCCCACACCACCATAGTCACTCCCCGTCTTCTTCTTCCCCTCCCAATGCCCACCCTAAAACTCACATCCCCTAAATAAACATCCAGCACCAGGAGAAGGGGCAGCACCGGGACAAAGGGCAGCACCGGGACAAAGGGCAGCACCGGGACAAGTGGCAGCACCGGGACAAGGGGCAGCACCGGGACAAGGGACAGCACCGGGACAAGGGACAGCACCGGGACAAGGGGCAGTACCGGAACAAGGGGCAGTACCGGGACAAGGGGCAGCACCAGGATAAGGGGCAGCACCAGGATAAGGGGCAGCACCGGGACAAGGGGCAGCTCCCGGCTGATAAACTCTGGCAGATCCTGGCTGAGGGACTCTGGCAGGTCTATGCAGGCTGACGGCTCTCGACGCTCATGGCAGGCTGACGGCTCTCGACGCTCATGGCAGGCTGACGGCTCTCGACGCTCATGGCAGGCTGACGGCTCTCGACGCTCATGGCAGGCTGGCGGCTCTGGCAGATCCTGTCTGGTTGGCGGCTCTGGCAGATCCTGTCTGGTTGGCGGCTCTGGCAGATCCTGTCTGGTTGGCGGCTCTGGCAGATCCTGTCTGGTTGGCGGCTCTGGCAGATCCTGTCTGGCTGACGGCTCTAGCGGCTCCTGTCTGGCTGACGGCTCTAGCGGCTCCTGTCTGGCGGACGGCTCTAGCGGCTCCTGTCTGGCGGACGGCTCTAGCGGCTCCTGTCTGGCGGACGGCTCTGTAGGCTCATGGCAGACGGGCGGCTTTGCAGGCTCATGGCAGACGGGCGGCTTTGCAGGCTCATGGCAGACGGATGGCTCAGACGGCGCTGGGGAGACGGATGGCTCAGATGGCGCTGGGGAGACGGATGGCTCAGATGGCGCTGGGGAGACGGATGGCTCAGATGGCGCTGGGGAGACGGATGGCTCAGGCCGGATACGGCGCACTGTAGACCTGGTGCGTGGTGCCGGAACTGGAGGCACCGGGCTAAGGATAAGCACCTTCCTACTAGTGCGGGGAGCAGGAACAGGGCACACTGTATTCTCAAAGCCCACTCCACAACTGATGCGCGGCACCGGCACTGGTGACGCCGGGCTGAGGACAAGCACATCAGGATTAGTAGGGGGAGAAGATACAGTTTGTACAGGGCTCTGGAGACGCACTGGTAGCTTAGTGCGTGGGGCCGGAACTGGAGGCACCGGGCTAGATACACGCACTACAGGGAGAGTGCGTGGAGGAGGAACAGGGCTCAGGATACGCACTGGTAGCCTAGTGCGTAGTGTAGACACTGTAGGTACTAGGCTGGGGCGGGAAGGTGGTGCCGGAAATACCGGACCGTGGAGACGTACTGGCACTCTTGAGCATTGAGCCTGCCCAACCTTACCTGGTTGAATGCTCCCGGTTGCCCGACCAGTGCGGGGAGGTGGAATAACCCGCACCGGCCTATGTAGGCGAACCGGGGAAACCATGCGTAAGGCAGGTGCCATGTATGCCGGCCCGAGGAGACGCACTGGAGACCAGACGCGTTGAGCCGGCCTCATGACACCTGGCTCAATACCCAATCTAGCCCTCCCAGTGCGGGGAGGTGGAATAACCCGCACTGGGCTATGCACTCGTACAGGAGACACCGTGCGCTCTACTGCGTAACACGGAGCCTGCCCGTACTCCCGCTCTCCACGGTAAGCCTGGGAAGTGGGCGCAGGTCTCCTACCTGCCCTTGGCCCACTACCTCCTAGCCCCCCCCCAAGAAATTTTTGGGTGTTACTTACGGGCTTTTTTGGCTTCCGTGCCAGACGCGTTCCCTCATAGCTCCGGTTCCTCTCTCCGGTAGCCTCTGCTCTCCTCCGTGCCTCCAGCTCAGCTTTGGGACGGCGATATTCTCCCTGCTGTGCCCATGGACCTCTCCCGTCCAATATTTCCTCCCAAGTCCAGAAATCCTTGTTGCCCTGTCGAGCTTTCCCTTGCCGCTTGGTCCTAATTTGGTGGGTGATTCTGTAACGGCTGGTGCTCTCCTCATCCTCGGATGAGGTGAGGAGAGAAGGATCTTCAGACCAAAACGCAGCATTTGGGAAATAAGCCATCTTTATTATGAATACGATGGCAACACGAAACGAAACAAAACACTTTCAAAACTACAAAACAAGAAAACGACGTTGACGAAACCTGAACATAAACTTACATAACTAAACATAAACTTACGTACAGGAAACAGACGACATCGAAACGAAACGAAACAAACAAACGCTACAGTCCAGTGTGGCACGAACATACATACTGACACAGGAGACAATCACCCACAAACAAACAGTGAGAATGCCCTACCTAAATATGACTCTTAATTAGAGGAAAACGCAAACCACCTGCCTCTAATCAAGAGCCATACCAGGCAAACCAAAACCAACATAGAAACAGATAACATAGACTGCCCACCCAAAACTAACGCCCTGACCAATTACACATACAAAAACAACATAAAACTGGTCAGGACCGTTACAGTATGTAGGAGATTCATTATCCTTATACAGAACATACGTAGGAGATTCATTATCCTAATACAGAACATACGTAGGAGATTCATTATCCTAATACAGAACATACGTAGGAGATTCATTATCCTTATACAGAACATACGTAGGAGATTCATTATCCTTATACAGAACATACGTAGGAGAATCATTATCCTAATACAGAACATACATAGGAGATTCATTATCCTTACTTAGAACATACGTAGGAGATTCATTATCCTAATACAGAACATACATAGAAGATTCATTATCCTAATACAGAACATACATAGGAGATTCCTTATCCTTACACAGAACATACGTAGGAGATTCATTATCCTAATACAGAACATACATAGAAGATTTATTATCCTAATACCGAACATACATAGGAGATTCATTATCCTTACTTAGAACATACGTAGGAGATTCATTATCCTTACACAGAACATATGTAGGATATTCATTATCCTTATACAGAACATATGTAGGAGATTCATTATCCTAATACAGAACATACATAGGAGATTCATTATCCTTACTTAGAACATACGTAGGAGATTAATTTTCCTTATACAGAACATACATCAGAAATAGGAGTGTTGTCCAGCAGTTGGCTGCTGTAAAAATGTAGTACGGTGTTGAATGTCGTTTCTCCTCCATGCAACAATATAGAAGATCACCTGATACAGTATCACCTGTTCTATGTGACTCTTATCACCTGATACAGTATCACCTGTTCTATGTGAGTCTTATCACCTGATACAGTATCACCTGTTCTATGTGACTCTTATCACCTGATACAGTATCACCTGTTCTATGTGACTCTTATCACCTGATACAGTATCACCTGTTCTATGTGACTCTTATCAGTTGATACAGTATCACCTGTTCTATGTGACTCTTATCACCTGTTCTATGTGACTCTTATCACCTGATACACTGTCACCTGTTCTATGTGACTCTTATCACCTGTTCTATGTGACTCTTATCACCTGTTCTATGTGACTCTTATCACCTGTTCTATGTGACTCTTATCAGTTGATACAGTATCACCTGTTCTATGTGACTCTTATCACCTGTTCTATGTGACTCTTATCAGTTGATACAGTATCACCTGTTCTATGTGACTCTTATCACCTGTTCTATGTGACTCTTATCACCTGTTCTATGTGACTCTTATCACCTGTTCTATGTGACTCTTATCACCTGTTCTATGTGACTCTTATCAGTTGATACAGTATCACCTGTTCTATGTGACTCTTATCACCTGTTCTATGTGACTCTTATCACCTGATACAGTATCACCTGTTCTATGTGACTCTTATCACCTGATACAGTATCACCTGTTCTATGTGACTCTTATCAGTTGATACAGTATCACCTGTTCTATGTGACTCTTATCACCTGATACAGTATCACCTGTTCTATGTGACTCTTATCACCTGTTCTATGTGACTCTTATCACCTGATACAGTATCACCTGTTCTATGTGACTCTTATCACCTGATACAGAATCACCTGTTCTATGTGACTCTTATCACCTGATACAGTATCACCTTTTCTATGTGACTCTTATCAGTTGATACAGTATCACCTGTTCTATGTGACTCTCATCACCTGATACAGTATCACCTGTTCTATGTGACTCTTAGCACCTGATAAAGTATCACCTGTTCTATGTGACTCTTATCAGTTGATACAGTATCACCTGTTCTATGTGACTCTCATCACCTGATACACTATCACCTGTTCTATGTGACTCTTATCACCTGATACAGTATCACCTGTTCTATGTGACTCTTATCACCTGATACACTATCACCTGTTCTATGTGACTCTCATCACCTGATACAGTATCACCTGTTCTATGTGACTCTTATCACCTGATACAGTATCACCTGTTCTATGTGACTCTCATCACCTGATACAGTATCACCTGTTCTATGTGACTCTCATCACCTGATACAGTATCACCTGTTCTATGTGACTCTTATCACCTGATACAGAATCACCTGTTCTATGTGACTCTTATCAGTTGATACAGTATCACCTGTTCTATGTGACTCTTATCACCTGATACAGTATCACCTCTTCTATGTGATTCTTATCACCTGATAGAGTATCACCTGTTCTATGTGACTCTTATCACCTGATACAGTATCACCTGTTCTATGTGACTCTCATCACCTGATACAGTATCACCTGTTCTATGTGACTCTTATCAGTTGATACAGTATCACCTGTTCTATGTGACTCATCACCTGATACAGTATCACCTCTTCTATGTGACTCTTATCACCTGATACAGTATCACCTGTTCTATGTGACTCTTATCACCTGATACAGTATCACCTGTTCTATGTGACTCTCATCACCTGATACAGTATCACCTGTTCTATGTGACTCTTATCACCTGATACAGTATCACCTCTTCTATGTGACTCTTATCACCTGATACAGTATCACCTGTTCTATGTGACTCTTATCACCTGATACAGTA
This sequence comes from Salvelinus fontinalis, assembly GCF_029448725.1. Classification (NCBI taxonomy): domain Eukaryota; kingdom Metazoa; phylum Chordata; class Actinopteri; order Salmoniformes; family Salmonidae; genus Salvelinus; species Salvelinus fontinalis. Next base: position 80,540,502 of record NC_074670.1, read on the forward strand.
TCACCTGTTCTATGTGACTCTTATCACCTGATACAGTATCACCTGTTCTATGTGACTCTTATCACCTGATACAGTATCACCTGTTCTATGTGACTCTTATCAGTTGTTCTATGTGACTCTTATCACCTGATACAGTATCACCTGTTCTATGTGACTCTTATCACCTGATACAGTATCACCTGTTCTATGTGACTCTTATTAGTTGATACAGTATCACCTGTTCTATGTGACTCTTATCAGTTGATACAGTATCACCTGTTCTATGTGACTCTTATCAGTTGATACAGTATCACCTGTTCTATGTGACTCTTATCACCTGATACAGAATCACCTGTTCTATGTGACTCTTATCACCTGATACAGTATCACCTGTTCTATGTGAATCTTATCAGTTGATACAGTATCACCTGTTCTATGTGACTTATCACCTGATACAGAATCACCTGTTCTATGTGACTCTTATCACCTGATACAGTATCACCTGTTCTATGTGACTCTTATCACCTGTTCTATGTGACTCTTATCAGTTGATACAGTATCACCTGTTCTATGTGAATCTTATCAGTTGATACAGTATCACCTGTTCTATGTGACTCTTATCACCTGATACAGTATCACCTGTTCTATGTGACTCTTATCACCTGTTCTATGTGACTCTTATCAGTTGATACAGTATCACCTGTTCCATGTGACTCTTATCAGTTGATACAGTATCACCTGTTCTATGTGACTCTTATCAGTTGATACAGTATCACCTGTTCTATGTGACTCTCATCACCTGATACAGTATCACCTGTTCTATGTGACTCTTATCAGTTGATACAGTATCACCTGTTCTATGTGACTCTTATCACCTGATACAGTATCACCTGTTCTATGTGACTCTTATCACCTGATACAGTATCACCTGTTCTATGTGACTCTTATCACCTGATACAGTATCACCTGTTCTATGTGACTCTTATCAGTAGATACAGTATCACCTGTTCTATGTGACTCTTATCACCTGATACAGTATCACCTGTTCTATGTGACTCTTATCACCTGATACAGTATCACCTGTTCTATGTGACTCTTATCACCTGATACAGTATCATCTGTTCTATGTGACTCTTATCACCTGATACAGTATCACCTGTTCTATGTGACTCTTATCAGTAGATACATTATCACCTGTTCTATGTGACTTATCACCTGATACAGTATCACCTCTTCTATGTGACTCTTATCACCTGATACAGTATAACCTGTTCTATGTGACTCTTATCACCTGATACAGTATCACCTGTTCTATGTGACTCTTATCAGGTGATACAGTATCACCTGTTCTATGTGACTCTTATCACCTGATACAGTATCACCTGTTCTATGTGACTCTTATCAGTTGATACAGTATCACATGTTCTATGTGACTCTTATCACCTGATACAGTATCACCTGTTCTATGTGACTTATCACCTGATACAGAATCACCTGTTCTATGTGACTCTTATCACCTGATACAGTATCACCTGTTCTATGGGACTCTTATCACCTGATACAGTATCACCTGTTCTATGTGACTCTTATCACCTGATACAGTATCACCTGTTCTATGTGACTCTTATCAGTTGATACAGTATCACCTGTTCTATGTGACTCTTATCAGTTGATACAGTATCACCTGTTCTATGTGACTCTTATCAGTTGATACAGTATCACCTGTTCTATGTTACTCTTATCACCTGATACAGTATCACCTGTTCTATGTGACTCTTATCCGTTGATACAGTATCACCTGTTCTATGTGACTCTTATCACCTGTTCTATGTGACTCTTATCACCTGATACAGTATCACCTGTTCTATGTGACTCTTATCACCTGATACAGTATCACCTGTTCTATGTGACTCTTATCCGTTGATACAGTATCACCTGTTCTATGTGACTCTTATCACCTGATACAGTATCACCTGTTCTATGTGACTCTTATCCGTTGATACAGTATCACCTGTTCTATGTGACTCTTATCAGTTGATACAGTATCACCTGTTCTATGTGACTCTTATCAGTTGATACAGTATCACCTGTTCTTTGTGACTCTTATCACCTGATACAGTATCACCTGTTCTATGTGACTCTTATCACCTGATACAGTATCACCTGTTCTATGTGACTCTTATCACCTGTTCTATGTGACTCTTATCACCTGATACAGTATCACCTGTTCTATGTGACTCTTATCACCTGATACAGTATCACCTGTTCTATGTGACTCTTATCACCTGATACAGTATCACCTGTTCTATGTGACTCTTATCAGTAGATACATTATCACCTGTTCTATGTGACTTATCACCTGATACAGTATCACCTCTTCTATGTGACTCTTATCACCTGATACAGTATCACCTGTTCTATGTGACTCTTATCAGTTGATACAGTATCACCTGTTCTATGTGACTCTTATCAGTTGATACAGTATCACCTGTTCTATGTGACTCTTATCACCTGACACAGTATCACCTGTTCTATGTGAGTCTTATCACCTGATACAGTATCACCTGTTCTATGTGACTCTTATCAGTTGATACAGTATCACCTGTTCTATGTGACTCTTATCACCTGATACAGAATCACCTGTTATATGTGACTCTTATCAGTTGGTACAGTATCACCTGTTCTATGTGACTCTTATCACCTGATACAGTATCACCTGTTCTATGTGACTCTTATCACCTGATACAGTATCACCTGTTCTATGTGACTCTTATCACCTGATACAGTATCACCTGTTCTATGTGACTCTTATCACCTGATACAGTATCACCTGTTCTATGTGACTCTTATCAGTAGATACAGTATCACCTGTTCTATGTGACTCTTATCAGTTGATTCAGTATCACCTGTTCTATGTGACTCTTATCAGTTGATACAGTATCACCTGTTCTATGTGACTATTATCAGTTGATACAGTATCACCTGTTCTATGTGACTCTTATCAGTTGATTCAGTATCACCTGTTCTATGTGACTCTTATCAGTTGATACAGTATCACCTGTTCTATGTGACTCTTATCAGTTGATTCAGTATCACCTGTTCTATGTGACTCTTATCAGTTGATACAGTATCACCTGTTCTATGTGACTCTTATCAGTTGATACAGTATAACCTGTTCTATGTGACTCTTATCACCTGATACAGTATCACCTGTTCTATGTGACTCTTATCACCTGTTCTATGTGACTCTTATCAGTTGATACAGTATCACCTGTTCTATGTGACTATTATCAGTTGATACAGTATCACCTGTTCTATGTGACTCTTATCAGTTGATACAGTATCACCTGTTCTATGTGACTCTTATCAGTTGATACAGTATCACCTGTTCTATGTGACTCTTATCAGTTGATTCAGTATCACCTGTTCTATGTGACTCTTATCAGTTGATACAGTATCACCTGTTCTATGTGACTCTTATCAGTTGATACAGTATCACCTGTTCTATGTGACTCTTATCACCTGATACAGTATCACCTGTTCTATGTGACTCTTATCACCTGTTCTATGTGACTCTTATCAGTTGATACAGTATCACCTGTTCTATGTGACTCTCATCAGTTGATACAGTATCACCTGTTCTATGTGACTCTTATCACCTGATACAGTATCACCTGTTCTATGTGACTCTTATCACCTGTTCTATGTGACTCTTATCACCTGATACAGTATCACCTGTTCTATGTGACTCTTATCACCTGATACAGTATCACCTGTTCTATGTGACTCTTATCACCTGATACAGTATCACCTGTTCTATGTGACTCTTATCAGTAGATACATTATCACCTGTTCTATGTGACTTATCACCTGATACAGTATCACCTCTTCTATGTGACTCTTATCACCTGATACAGTATCACCTGTTCTATGTGACTCTTATCAGTTGATACAGTATCACCTGTTCTATGTGACTCTTATCAGTTGATACAGTATCACCTGTTCTATGTGACTCTTATCACCTGACACAGTATCACCTGTTCTATGTGAGTCTTATCACCTGATACAGTATCACCTGTTCTATGTGACTCTTATCAGTTGATACAGTATCACCTGTTCTATGTGACTCTTATCACCTGATACAGAATCACCTGTTATATGTGACTCTTATCAGTTGGTACAGTATCACCTGTTCTATGTGACTCTTATTACCTGATACAGTATCACCTGTTCTATGTGACTCTTATCACCTGATACAGTATCACCTGTTCTATGTGACTCTTATCACCTGATACAGTATCACCTGTTCTATGTGACTCTTATCACCTGATACAGTATCACCTGTTCTATGTGACTCTTATCAGTAGATACAGTATCACCTGTTCTATGTGACTCTTATCAGTTGATTCAGTATCACCTGTTCTATGTGACTCTTATCAGTTGATACAGTATCACCTGTTCTATGTGACTATTATCAGTTGATACAGTATCACCTGTTCTATGTGACTCTTATCAGTTGATTCAGTATCACCTGTTCTATGTGACTCTTATCAGTTGATACAGTATCACCTGTTCTATGTGACTCTTATCAGTTGATTCAGTATCACCTGTTCTATGTGACTCTTATCAGTTGATACAGTATCACCTGTTCTATGTGACTCTTATCAGTTGATACAGTATAACCTGTTCTATGTGACTCTTATCACCTGATACAGTATCACCTGTTCTATGTGACTCTTATCACCTGTTCTATGTGACTCTTATCAGTTGATACAGTATCACCTGTTCTATGTGACTATTATCAGTTGATACAGTATCACCTGTTCTATGTGACTCTTATCAGTTGATACAGTATCACCTGTTCTATGTGACTCTTATCAGTTGATACAGTATCACCTGTTCTATGTGACTCTTATCAGTTGATTCAGTATCACCTGTTCTATGTGACTCTTATCAGTTGATACAGTATCACCTGTTCTATGTGACTCTTATCAGTTGATACAGTATCACCTGTTCTATGTGACTCTTATCACCTGATACAGTATCACCTGTTCTATGTGACTCTTATCACCTGTTCTATGTGACTCTTATCAGTTGATACAGTATCACCTGTTCTATGTGACTCTCATCAGTTGATACAGTATCACCTGTTCTATGTTACTCTTATCACCTGATACATTATCACCTGTTCTATGTGACTCTTATCCGTTGATACAGTATCACCTGTTCTATGTGACTCTTATCAGTTGATACAGTATCACCTGTTCTATTTGACTCTTATCAGTTGATACAGTATCACCTGTTCTATGTGACTCTTATCACCTGATACAGTATCACCTGTTCTATGTGACTCTTATCACCTGTTCTATGTGACTCTTATCAGTTGATACAGTATCACCTGTTCTATGTGACTCTTATCAGTTGATACAGTATCACCTGTTCTATGTGACTCTTATCAGTTGATACAGTATCACCTGTTCTATGTGACTCTTATCACCTGATACAGTATCACCTGTTCTATGTGAGTCTTATCACCTGATACAGTATCACCTGTTCTATGTGACTCTTATCACCTGATACAGTATCACCTGTTCTATGTGACTCTTATCACCTGTTCTATGTGACTCTTATCACCTGATACAGTATCACCTGTTCTATGTGACTCTTATCACCTGATACAGTATCACCTGTTCTATGTGACTCTTATCACCTGATACAGTATAACCTGTTCTATGTGACTCTTATCACCCGATACAGTATCACCTGTTCTATGTGACTCTTATCACCTGATACAGTATCACCTGTTCTCTGTGACTTATCACCTGATACAGTATCACCTGTTCTATGTGACTCTTATCACCTGATACAGTATCACCTGTTCTATGTGACTCTTATCACCTGATACAGTATCACCTGTTCTATTTGACTCTCATCACCTGATACAGTATCACCTGTTCTATGTGACTCTTATCACCTGATACATTATCACCTGTTCTATGTGACTCTTTCACCTGATACAGTATCACCTGTTCTATGTGACTCTTATCACCTGATACAGTATCACCTGTTCTATGTGACTCTTATCAGTTGATACAGTATCACCTGTTCTATGTGACTCTTATCACCTGATACACTGTCACCTGTTCTATGTGACTCTCATCACCTGATAAAGTATCACCTGTTCTATGTGACTCTCATCACCTGATACAGTATCACCTGTTCTATGTGACTCTTATCAGTTGATACAGTATCACCTGTTCTATGTGACTCTTATCACCTGATACACTGTCACCTGTTCTATGTGACTCTCATCACCTGATACAGTATCACCTGTTCTATGTGACTCTTATCAGTTGATACAGAATCACCTGTTCTATGTGACTTATCACCTGATACAGTATCACCTGTTCTATATGACTCTTATCAGTTGATACAGTATCACCTGTTCTATGTGACTCTTATCAGTAGATACAGTATCACCTGTTCTATGTGACTCTCATCAGTTGATAAAGTATCACCTGTTCTATGTGACTCTTATCACCTGATACAGTATCACCTGTTCTATGTGACTCTTATCACCTGATACAGTATCACCTGTTCTATGTGACTCTTATCAGTTGATACAGTATCACCTGTTCTATGTTACTCTTATCAGTTGATACAGAATCACCTGTTCTATGTGACTCTTATCACCTGATACAGTATCACCTGTTCTATGTGACTCTTATCAGTTGATACAGTATCACCTGTTCTATGTGACTCATCACCTGATACAGTATCACCTGTTCTATGTGACTCTTATCACCTGATACAGTATCACCTGTTCTATGTGACTCTCATCACCTGATACAGTATCACCTGTTCTATGTGACTCTTATCACCTGATACAGTATCACCTGTTCTATGTGACTCTTATCACCTGATACAGTATCACCTGTTCTATGTGTCTCTTATCAGTTGATACAGTATCACCTGTTCTATGTGACTCTTATCAGTTGATACAGTATCACCTGTTCTATGTGACTCTTATCACCTGATACAGTATCACCTGTTCTATGTGACTCTTATCAGTTGATACAGAATCACCTGTTCTATGTGACTCTTATCAGTTGATACAGTATCACCTGTTCTATGTGAGTCTTATCACCTGATACAGTATCACCTGTTCTATGTGACTCTTATCAGTTGATACAGTCTCACCTGTTCTATGTGACTCTTATCACCTGATACAGTATCACCTGTTCTATGTGACTCTTATCAGTTGTTCTATGTGACTCTTATCACATGTCCTATGTGACTCTTATCACCTGATACAGTATCAAATGTTCTATGTGACTCTTATCACCTGATACAGTATCACCTGTTCTATGTGACTCTTATCACCTGATACAGAATCACCTGTTCTATGTGACTCTTATCACCTGATACAGTATCACCTGTTCTATGTGACTCTTATCACCTGATACAGTATCACCTGTTCTATGTGACTCTTATCACCTGATACAGTATCACCTGTTCTATGTGACTCTCATCACCTGATACAGTATCACCTGTTCTATGTGACTCTTATCAGTTGATACAGAATCACCTGTTCTATGTGACTTATCACCTGATACAGTATCACCTGTTCTATGTGACTCTTATCAGTTGATACAGTATCACCTGTTCTATGTGACTCTTATCAGTCGATACAGTATCACCTGTTCTATGTGACTCTCATCACCTGATACAGTATCACCTGTTCTATGTGACTCTTATCAGTTGATACAGAATCACCTGTTCTATGTGACTTATCACCTGATACAGTATCACCTGTTCTATGTGACTCTTATCAGTTGATACAGTATCACCTGTTCTATGTGACTCTTATCAGTTGATACAGTATAACCTGTTCTATGTGACTCTTATCAGTCGATACAGTATCACCTGTTCTATGTGACTCTCATCACCTGATACAGTATCACCTGTTCTATGTGACTCTTATCAGTTGATACAGAATCACCTGTTCTATGTGACTTATCACCTGATACAGTATCACCTGTTCTATGTGACTCTTATCAGTTGATACAGTATCACCTGTTCTATGTGACTCTTATCAGTTGATACAGTATCACCTGTTCTATGTGACTCTTATCAGTTGATACAGTATCACCTGTTCTATGTGACTCTTATCACCTGATACAGTATCACCTGTTCTATGTGACTCTTATCAGTTGATACAGTATCACCTGTTCTATGTGACTCTTATCAGTTGATACAGAATCACCTGTTCTATGTGACTCTCATCAGTTGATACAGTATCACCTGTTCTATGTGACTCTTATCAGTAGATACAGTATCACCTGTTCTATGTGACTCTTATCAGTTGATACAGTATCACCTGTTCTATGTGACTCTCATCAGTTGATACAGTATCACCTGTTCTATGTGACTCTTATCACCTGATACAGAATCACCTGTTCTATGTGACTCTTATCACCTGATACAGTATCACCTGTTCTATGTGACTCTTATCACCTGATACAGTATCACCTGTTCTATGTGACTCTTATCACCTGATACAGTATCACCTGTTCTATGTGACTCTCATCACCTGATACAGTATCACCTGTTCTATGTGACTCTTATCAGTTGATACAGAATCACCTGTTCTATGTGACTTATCACCTGATACAGTATCACCTGTTCTATGTGACTCTTATCAGTTGATACAGTATCACCTGTTCTATGTGACTCTTATCAGTCGATACAGTATCACCTGTTCTATGTGACTCTCATCACCTGATACAGTATCACCTGTTCTATGTGACTCTTATCAGTTGATACAGAATCACCTGTTCTATGTGACTTATCACCTGATACAGTATCACCTGTTCTATGTGACTCTTATCAGTTGATACAGTATCACCTGTTCTATGTGACTCTTATCAGTTGATACAGTATAACCTGTTCTATGTGACTCTTATCAGTCGATACAGTATCACCTGTTCTATGTGACTCTCATCACCTGATACAGTATCACCTGTTCTATGTGACTCTTATCAGTTGATACAGAATCACCTGTTCTATGTGACTTATCACCTGATACAGTATCACCTGTTCTATGTGACTCTTATCAGTTGATACAGTATCACCTGTTCTATGTGACTCTTATCAGTTGATACAGTATCACCTGTTCTATGTGACTCTTATCAGTTGATACAGTATCACCTGTTCTATGTGACTCTTATCACCTGATACAGTATCACCTGTTCTATGTGACTCTTATCAGTTGATACAGTATCACCTGTTCTATGTGACTCTTATCAGTTGATACAGAATCACCTGTTCTATGTGACTCTCATCAGTTGATACAGTATCACCTGTTCTATGTGACTCTTATCAGTAGATACAGTATCACCTGTTCTATGTGACTCTTATCAGTTGATACAGTATCAGCTGTTCTATGTGACTCTCATCAGTTGATACAGTATCACCTGTTCTATGTGACTCTTATCAGTTGATACAGTATCACCTGTTCTATGTGACTCTTATCAGTTGATACAGTATCACCTGTTCTATGTGACTCTTATCACCTGATACAGTATCACCTGTTCTATGTGACTCTTATCACCTGATACAGTATCACCTGTTCTATGTGACTCTTATCAGTTGATACAGTATCACCTGTTCTATGTGACTCTTATCACCTGATACAGTATCACCTGTTCTATGTGACTCTTATCAGTTGATACAGAATCACCTGTTCTATGTGACTCTTATCAGTTGATACAGTATCACCTGTTCTATGTGACTCTTATCACCTGATACAGTATCACCTGTTCTATGTGACTCTTATCAGTTGTTCTATGTGACTCTTATCACATGTCCTATGTGACTCTTATCACCTGATACAGTATCAAATGTTCTATGTGACTCTTATCACCTGATACAGTATCACCTGTTCTATGTGACTCTTATCACCTGATACAGAATCACCTGTTCTATGTGACTCTTATCACCTGATACAGTATCACCTGTTCTATGTGACTCTTATCACCTGATACAGTATCACCTGTTCTATGTGACTCTTATCACCTGATACAGTATCACCTGTTCTATGTGACTCTCATCACCTGATACAGTATCACCTGTTCTATGTGACTCTTATCAGTTGATACAGAATCACCTGTTCTATGTGACTTATCACCTGATACAGTATCACCTGTTCTATGTGACTCTTATCAGTTGATACAGTATCACCTGTTCTATGTGACTCTTATCAGTCGATACAGTATCACCTGTTCTATGTGACTCTCATCACCTGACACAGTATCACCTGTTCTATGTGACTCTTATCAGTTGATACAGAATCACCTGTTCTATGTGACTTATCACCTGATACAGTATCACCTGTTCTATGTGACTCTTATCAGTTGATACAGTATCACCTGTTTTATGTGACTCTTATCAGTTGATACAGTATCACCTGTTCTATGTGACTCTTATCAGTTGATACAGTATCACCTGTTCTATGTGACTCTTATCACCTGATACAGTATCACCTGTTCTATGTGACTCTTATCAGTTGATACAGTATCACCTGTTCTATGTGACTCTTATCAGTTGATACAGAATCACCTGTTCTATGTGACTCTCATCAGTTGATACAGTATCACCTGTTCTATGTGACTCTTATCAGTAGATACAGTATCAGCTGTTCTATGTGACTCTTATCAGTTGATACAGTATCACCTGTTCTATGTGACTCTCATCAGTTGATACAGTATCACCTGTTCTATGTGACTCTTATCAGTTGATACAGTATCACCTGTTCTATGTGACTCTTATCAGTTGATACAGTATCACCTGTTCTATGTGACTCTTATCACCTGATACAGTATCACCTGTTCTATGTGACTCTTATCACCTGATACAGTATCACCTGTTCTATGTGACTCTTATCACCTGTTCTATGTGACTCTTATCACCTGATACAGTATCACCTGTTCTATGTGACTCTTATCACCTGATACAGAATCACCTGTTCTATGTGACTCTTATCAGTTGATACAGTATCACCTGTTCTATGTGACTCTTATCACCTGATACAGTATCACCTGTTCTATGTGACTCTCATCACCTGATACACTATCACCTGTTCTATGTGACTCTTATCAGTTGATACAGTATCACCTGTTCTATGTGACTCTTATCACCTGATACAGTATCACCTGTTCTATGTGACTCTTATCAGTTGATACAGTATCACCTGTTCTATGTGACTCTTATCACCTGATACAGTATCACCTGTTCTATGTGACTCTTATCAGTTGTTCTATGTGACTCTTATCACATGTCCTATGTGACTCTTATCACCTGATACAGTATCAAATGTTCTATGTGACTCTTATCACCTGATACAGTATCACCTGTTCTATGTGACTCTTATCACCTGATACAGAATCACCTGTTCTATGTGACTTATCACCTGATACAGTATCACCTGTTCTATGTGACTCTTATCACCTGATACAGTATCACCTGTTCTATGTGACTCTTATCAGTTGATACAGTATCACCTGTTCTATGTGACTCTTATCACCTGATACAGTATCACCTGTTCTATGTGACTCTTATCACCTGATACAGTATCACCTGTTCTATGTGACTCTTATCAGTTGATACAGTATCACCTGTTCTATGTGACTCTTATCACCTGATACAGTATAACCTGTTCTATGTGACTCTTATCACCTGATACAGTATCACCTGTTCTATGTGACTCTTATCACCTGATACAGTATCACCTGTTCTATGTGACTCTTATCAACAGATACAGAATCACCTGTTCTATGTGACTCTTATCACCTGATACAGTATCACCTGTTCTATGTGACTCTTATCACCTGATACAGTATCACCTGTTCTAAGTGACTCTTATCAGTTGATACAGTATCATCTCTTCTATGTGACTGTTATCACCTGATACAGTATCACCTGTTCTATGTGACTCTTATCACCTGATACAGAATCACCTGTTCTATGTGACTCTTATCACCTGATACAGTATCACCTGTTCTATGTGACTCTTATCACCTGATACAGTATCACCTGTTCTATGTGACTCTTATCAGTTGATTCAGAATCACCTGTTCTATGTGACTTATCACCTGATACAGAATCACCTGTTCTATGTGACTTATCACCTGATACAGAATCACCTGTTCTATGTGACTCTTATCAGTTGATACAGAATCACCTGTTCTATGTGACTCTTATCAGTTGATACAGTATCACCTGTTCTATGTGACTCTTATCACCTGATACAGTATCACCTGTTCTATGTGACTCTTATCACCTGATACAGTATCACCTGTTCTATGTTACTCTTATCACCTGATACAGTATCACCTGTTCTATGTGACTCTTATCAGTAGATACAGTATCACCTTTTCTATGTGACTTATCACCTGATACAGTATCACCTCTTCTATGTGACTCTTATCACCTGATACAGTATCACCTGTTCTATGTGACTCTTATCACCTGATACAGTATCACCTGTTCTATGTGACTCTTATCACCTGATACAGTATCACCTGTTCTATGTGACTCTTATCACCTGATACAGTATCACCTGTTCTATGTGACTCTTATCACCTGATACAGAATCACCTGTTCTATGTGACTCTTATCAGTTGATACAGTATCACCTGTTCTATGTGACTCTTATCACCTGATACAGTATCACCTCTTCTATGTGACTCTTATCACCTGATACAGAATCACCTGTTCTATGTGACTCTTATCACCTGATACAGTATCACCTGTTCTATGTGACTCTTATCACCTGATACAGTATCACCTGTTCTATGTGACTCTTATCAGTTGATACAGTATCACCTGTTCTATGTGACTCTTATCACCTGATACAGTATCACCTGTTCTATGTGACTCTCATCACCTGATACAGTATCACCTGTTCTATGTGACTCTTATCACCTGATACAGTATCACCTATTCTATGTGACTCTTATCACCTGATACAGTATCACCTGTTCTATGTGACTCTTATCACCTGATACAGTATCACCTGTTCTATGTGACTCTTATCACCTGATACAGTATCACCTGTTCTATGTGACTCTTATCAGTTGATACAGTATCACCTGTTCTATGTGACTCTCATCAGTTGATACAGTATCACCTGTTCTATGTGACTCTTATCAGTTGATACAGTATCACCTGTTCTATGTGACTCTTATCAGTTGATACAGTATCACCTGTTCTATGTGACTCTTATCACCTGATACAGTATCACCTGTTCTATGTGACTCTTATCACCTGATACAGTATCACCTGTTCTATGTGACTCTTATCACCTGTTCTATGTGACTCTTATCACCTGATACAGTATCACCTGTTCTATGTGACTCTTATCACCTGATACAGAATCACCTGTTCTATGTGACTCTTATCAGTTGATACAGTATCACCTGTTCTATGTGACTCTTATCACCTGATACAGTATCACCTGTTCTATGTGACTCTCATCACCTGATACACTATCACCTGTTCTATGTGACTCTTATCAGTTGATACAGTATCACCTGTTCTATGTGACTCTTATCACCTGATACAGTATCACCTGTTCTATGTGACTCTTATCAGTTGATACAGTATCACCTGTTCTATGTGACTCTTATCACCTGATACAGTATCACCTGTTCTATGTGACTCTTATCAGTTGTTCTATGTGACTCTTATCACATGTCCTATGTGACTCTTATCACCTGATACAGTATCAAATGTTCTATGTGACTCTTATCACCTGATACAGTATCACCTGTTCTATGTGACTCTTATCACCTGATACAGAATCACCTGTTCTATGTGACTTATCACCTGATACAGTATCACCTGTTCTATGTGACTCTTATCACCTGATACAGTATCACCTGTTCTATGTGACTCTTATCAGTTGATACAGTATCACCTGTTCTATGTGACTCTTATCACCTGATACAGTATCACCTGTTCTATGTGACTCTTATCACCTGATACAGTATCACCTGTTCTATGTGACTCTTATCAGTTGATACAGTATCACCTGTTCTATGTGACTCTTATCACCTGATACAGTATAACCTGTTCTATGTGACTCTTATCACCTGATACAGTATCACCTGTTCTATGTGACTCTTATCACCTGATACAGTATCACCTGTTCTATGTGACTCTTATCAACAGATACAGAATCACCTGTTCTATGTGACTCTTATCACCTGATACAGTATCACCTGTTCTATGTGACTCTTATCACCTGATACAGTATCACCTGTTCTAAGTGACTCTTATCAGTTGATACAGTATCATCTCTTCTATGTGACTGTTATCACCTGATACAGTATCACCTGTTCTATGTGACTCTTATCACCTGATACAGAATCACCTGTTCTATGTGACTCTTATCACCTGATACAGTATCACCTGTTCTATGTGACTCTTATCACCTGATACAGTATCACCTGTTCTATGTGACTCTTATCAGTTGATTCAGAATCACCTGTTCTATGTGACTTATCACCTGATACAGAATCACCTGTTCTATGTGACTTATCACCTGATACAGAATCACCTGTTCTATGTGACTCTTATCAGTTGATACAGAATCACCTGTTCTATGTGACTCTTATCAGTTGATACAGTATCACCTGTTCTATGTGACTCTTATCACCTGATACAGTATCACCTGTTCTATGTGACTCTTATCACCTGATACAGTATCACCTGTTCTATGTTACTCTTATCACCTGATACAGTATCACCTGTTCTATGTGACTCTTATCAGTAGATACAGTATCACCTTTTCTATGTGACTTATCACCTGATACAGTATCACCTCTTCTATGTGACTCTTATCACCTGATACAGTATCACCTGTTCTATGTGACTCTTATCACCTGATACAGTATCACCTGTTCTATGTGACTCTTATCACCTGATACAGTATCACCTGTTCTATGTGACTCTTATCACCTGATACAGTATCACCTGTTCTATGTGACTCTTATCACCTGATACAGAATCACCTGTTCTATGTGACTCTTATCAGTTGATACAGTATCACCTGTTCTATGTGACTCTTATCACCTGATACAGTATCACCTCTTCTATGTGACTCTTATCACCTGATACAGAATCACCTGTTCTATGTGACTCTTATCACCTGATACAGTATCACCTGTTCTATGTGACTCTTATCACCTGATACAGTATCACCTGTTCTATGTGACTCTTATCAGTTGATACAGTATCACCTGTTCTATGTGACTCTTATCACCTGATACAGTATCACCTGTTCTATGTGACTCTCATCACCTGATACAGTATCACCTGTTCTATGTGACTCTTATCACCTGATACAGTATCACCTATTCTATGTGACTCTTATCACCTGATACAGTATCACCTGTTCTATGTGACTCTTATCACCTGATACAGTATCACCTGTTCTATGTGACTCTTATCACCTGATACAGTATCACCTGTTCTATGTGACTCTTATCAGTTGATACAGTATCACCTGTTCTATGTGACTCTTATCACCTGATACAGTATCACCTGTTCTATGTGACTCTTATCAGTTGTTCTATGTGACTCTTATCACATGTCCTATGTGACTCTTATCACCTGATACAGTATCAAATGTTCTATGTGACTCTTATCACCTGATACAGTATCACCTGTTCTATGTGACTCTTATCACCTGATACAGAATCACCTGTTCTATGTGACTCTTATCACCTGATACAGTATCACCTGTTCTATGTGACTCTTATCACCTGATACAGTATCACCTGTTCTATGTGACTCTTATCACCTGATACAGTATCACCTGTTCTATGTGATTCTTATCAGTTGATACAGTATCACCTGTTCTATGTGACTCTTATCACCTGATACAGTATCACCTGTTCTATGTGACTCTTATCACCTGATGCAGAATCACCTGTTCTATGTGACTCTTATCACCTGTTCTATGTGACTCTTATCAGTTGATACAGTATCACCTGTTCTATGTGACTCTTATCAGTTGATACAGTATCACCTGTTCTATGTGACTCTTACCAGTTGAAACAGTATCACCTGTTCTATGTGACTCTTATCACCTGATACAGTATCACCTGTTCTATGTGACTCTTATCACCTGATACAGAATCACCTGTTCTATGTGACTCTCATCACCTGATACAGTATCACCTGTTCTATGTGACTCTTATCAGTTGATACAGTATCACCTGATCTATGTGACTCTTATCAGTTGAAACAGTATCACCTGTTCTATGTGACTCTTATCACCTGATACAGTATCACCTGTTCTATGTGACTCTTATCACCTGATACAGTATCACCTGTTCTATGTGACTCTTATCAGTTGTTCTATGTGACTCTTATCACATGTCCTATGTGACTCTTATCACCTGATACAGTATCAAATGTTCTATGTGACTCTTATCACCTGATACAGTATCACCTGTTCTATGTGACTCTTATCACCTGATACAGAATCACCTGTTCTATGTGACTCTTATCACCTGATACAGTATCACCTGTTCTATGTGACTCTTATCACCTGATACAGTATCACCTGTTCTATGTGACTCTTATCACCTGATACAGTATCACCTGTTCTATGTGACTCTTATCACCTGATACAGTATCACCTGTTCTATGTGACTCTTATCAGTTGATACAGTATCACCTGTTCTATGTGACTCTTATCACCTGATACAGTATCACCTGTTCTATGTGACTCTTATCAGTTGATACAGTATCATCTGTTCTATGCGACTGTTATCACCTGATACAGTATCACCTGTTCTATGTGACTCTTATCAGTTGTTCTATGTGACTCTTATCACATGTCCTATGTGACTCTTATCACCTGATACAGTATCAAATGTTCTATGTGACTCTTATCACCTGATACAGTATCAACTGTTCTATGTGACTCTTATCAACAGATACAGAATCACCTGTTCTATGTGACTCTTATCACCTGATACAGTATCACCTGTTCTATGTGACTCTTATCACCTGATACAGTATCACCTGTTCTATGTGACTCTTATCACCTGATACAGTATCACCTGTTCTATGTGACTCTTATCAGTTGATACAGTATCATCTCTTCTATGTGACTGTTATCACCTGATACAGTATCACCTGTTCTATGTGACTCTTATCACCTGATACAGAATCAACTGTTCTATGTGACTCTTATCACCTGATACAGTATCACCTGTTCTATGTGACTCTTATCACCTGATACAGTATCACCTGTTCTATGTGACTCTTATCACCTGATACAGTATCACCTGTTCTATGTGACTCTTATCAGTTGATTCAGAATCACCTGTTCTATGTGACTTATCACCTGATACAGAATCACCTGTTCTATGTGACTTATCACCTGATACAGAATCACCTGTTCTATGTGACTCTTATCAGTTGATACAGAATCACCTGTTCTATGTGACTCTTATCAGTTGATACAGTATCACCTGTTCTATGTGACTCTTATCACCTGATACAGTATCACCTGTTCTATGTGACTCTTATCACCTGATACAGTATCACCTGTTCTATGTTACTCTTATCACCTGATACAGTATCACCTGTTCTATGTGACTCTTATCAGTAGATACAGTATCACCTGTTCTATGTGACTTATCACCTGATACAGTATCACCTCTTCTATGTGACTCTTATCACCTGATACAGTATCACCTGTTCTATGTGACTCTTATCACCTGATACAGTATCACCTGTTCTATGTGACTCTTATCACCTGATACAGAATCACCTGTTCTATGTGACTCTTATCACCTGATACAGTATCACCTGTTCTATGTGACTCTTATCACCTGATACAGTATCACCTGTTCTATGTGACTCTTATCACCTGATACAGAATCACCTGTTCTATGTGACTCTTATCAGTTGATACAGTATAACCTGTTCTATGTGACTCTTATCACCTGATACAGTATCACCTGTTCTATGTGACTCTTATCACCTGATACAGAATCACCTGTTCTATGTGACTCTTATCACCTGATACAGTATCACCTGTTCTATGTGACTCTTATCACCTGATACAGTATCACCTGTTCTATGTGACTCTTATCAGTTGATACAGTATCACCTGTTCTATGTGACTCTTATCACCTGATACAGTATCACCTGTTCTATGTGACTCTCATCACCTGATACAGTATCACCTGTTCTATGTGACTCTTATCACCTGATACAGTATCACCTGTTCTATGTGACTCTTATCACCTGATACAGTATCACCTGTTCTATGTGACTCTTATCACCTGATACAGTATCACCTGTTCTATGTGACTCTTATCACCTGATACAGTATCACCTGTTCTATGTGACTCTTATCACCTGATACAGTATCACCAGTTCTATGTGACTCTTATCACCTGATACAGTATCACCTGTTCTATGTGACTCTTATCAGTTGATACAGTATCACCTGTTCTATGTGACTCTTATCACCTGATACAGTATCACCTGTTCTATGTGACTCTTATCAGTTGATACAGTATCACCTGTTCTATGTGACTCTTATCACCTGATACAGAATCACCTGTTCTATGTGACTCTTATCACCTGATACAGTATCACCTCTTCTATGTGACTCTTATCACCTGATACAGTATCACCTGTTCTATGTGACTCTTATCACCTGATACAGAATCACCTGTTCTATGTGACTCTTATCAGTTGATACAGTATCACCTGTTCTATGTGACTCTTATCACCTGATACAGAATCACCTGTTCTATGTGACTCTTATCACCTGTTCTATGTGACTCTTATCAGCTGATACAGTATCACCTGTTCTATGTGACTCTTATCACCTGATACAGTATCACCTGTTCTATGTGACTCTTATCAGTTGATACAGTATCACCTGTTCTATGTGACTCTTATCACCTGATACAGTATCACCTGTTCTATGTGACTCTTATCACCTGATACAGTATCACCTGTTCTATGTGACTCTTATCACCTGATACAGAATCACCTGTTCTATGTGACTCTTATCAGTTGATACAGTATCACCTGTTCTATGTGACTTTTATCAGTTGATACAGTATCACCTGTTCTGTGTGACTCTTATCACCTGATACAGTATCACCTGTTCTATGTGACTCTTATCACCTGTTCTATGTGACTCTTATCAGTTGATTCAGTATCACCTCTTCTATGTGACTCTTATCAGTTGATACAGTATCACCTGTTCTATGTGACTCTTATCACCTGATACAGTATCACCTGTTCTATGTGACTCTTATCACCTGATACAGAATCACCTGTTCTATGTGACTCTTATCAGTTGATACAGTATCACCTGTTCTATGTGACTCTTATCACCTGATACAGTATCACCTGTTCTATGTGACTCTTATCACCTGATACACTGTCACCTGTTCTATGTGACTCTTATCAGTTGATACAGTATCACCTGTTCTATGTGACGCTTATCACCTGATACAGTATCACCTGTTCTATGTGACTCTTATCACCTGATACAGTATCACCTGTTCTATGTGAGTCTTATCACCTGATACAGTATCACCTGTTCTATGTGACTCTTATCAGTTGATACAGTATCACCTGTTCTATGTGACTCTTCTCAGTTGATACAGTATCACCTGTTCTATGTGACTCTTATCAGTTGATACAGTATCACCTGTTCTATGTGACTCTTATCAGTTGATACAGTATCACCTGTTCTATGTGACTCTTATCACCTGATACAGAATCACCTGTTCTATGTGACTCTTATCACCTGTTCTATGTGACTCTTATCAGCTGATACAGTATCACCTGTTCTATGTGACTCTTATCACCTGATACAGTATCACCTGTTCTATGTGACTCTTATCAGTTGATACAGTATCACCTGTTCTATGTGACTCTTATCACCTGATACAGTATCACCTGTTCTATGTGACTCTTATCACCTGATACAGTATCACCTGTTCTATGTGACTCTTATCACCTGATACAGAATCACCTGTTCTATGTGACTCTTATCAGTTGATACAGTATCACCTGTTCTATGTGACTTTTATCAGTTGATACAGTATCACCTGTTCTGTGTGACTCTTATCACCTGATACAGTATCACCTGTTCTATGTGACTCTTATCACCTGTTCTATGTGACTCTTATCAGTTGATTCAGTATCACCTCTTCTATGTGACTCTTATCAGTTGATACAGTATCACCTGTTCTACGTGACTCTTATCACCTGATACAGTATCACCTGTTCTATGTGACTCTTATCACCTGATACAGAATCACCTGTTCTATGTGACTCTTATCAGTTGATACAGTATCACCTGTTCTATGTGACGCTTATCACCTGATACAGTATCACCTGTTCTATGTGACTCTTATCACCTGATACAGTATCACCTGTTCTATGTGAGTCTTATCACCTGATACAGTATCACCTGTTCTATGTGACTCTTATCAGTTGATACAGTATCACCTGTTCTATGTGACTCTTCTCAGTTGATACAGTATCACCTGTTCTATGTGACTCTTATCAGTTGATACAGTATCACCTGTTCTATGTGATTCTTATCAGTTGATACAGTATCACCTTTTCTATGTGACTCTTATCACCTGATACAGAATCACCTGTTCTATGTGACTCTTATCACCTGTTCTATGTGACTCTTATCAGCTGATACAGTATCACCTGTTCTATGTGACTCTTATCACCTGATACAGTATCACCTGTTCTATGTGACTCTTATCAGTTGATACAGTATCACCTGTTCTATGTGACTCTTATCACCTGATACAGTATCACCTGTTCTATGTGACTCTTATCACCTGATACAGTATCACCTGTTCTATGTGACTCTTATCACCTGATACAGAATCACCTGTTCTATGTGACTCTTATCAGTTGATACAGTATCACCTGTTCTATGTGACTTTTATCAGTTGATACAGTATCACCTGTTCTGTGTGACTCTTATCACCTGATACAGTATCACCTGTTCTATGTGACTCTTATCACCTGTTCTATGTGACTCTTATCAGTTGATTCAGTATCACCTCTTCTATGTGACTCTTATCAGTTGATACAGTATCACCTGTTCTATGTGACTCTTATCACCTGATACAGTATCACCTGTTCTATGTGACTCTTATCACCTGATACAGAATCACCTGTTCTATGTGACTCTTATCAGTTGATACAGTATCACCTGTTCTATGTGACTCTTATCACCTGATACAGTATCACCTGTTCTATGTGACTCTTATCACCTGATACACTGTCACCTGTTCTATGTGACTCTTATCAGTTGATACAGTATCACCTGTTCTATGTGACGCTTATCACCTGATACAGTATCACCTGTTCTATGTGACTCTTATCACCTGATACAGTATCACCTGTTCTATGTGAGTCTTATCACCTGATACAGTATCACCTGTTCTATGTGACTCTTATCAGTTGATTCAGTATCACCTGTTCTATGTGACTCTTCTCAGTTGATACAGTATCACCTGTTCTATGTGACTCTTATCAGTTGATACAGTATCACCTGTTCTATGTGACTCTTATCAGTTGATACAGTATCACCTGTTCTATGTGACTCTTATCAGTTGATACAGTATCACCTGTTCTATGTGAGTCTTATCACCTGATACAGTATCACCTGTTCTATGTGACTCTTATCAGTTGATACAGTATCACCTGTTCTATGTGACTCTTCTCAGTTGATACAGTATCACCTGTTCTATGTGACTCTTATCAGTTGATACAGTATCACCTGTTCTATGTGACTCTTATCACCTGATACAGAATCACCTGTTCTATGTGACTCTTATCACCTGTTCTATGTGACTCTTATCAGCTGATACAGTATCACCTGTTCTATGTGACTCTTATCACCTGATACAGTATCACCTGTTCTATGTGACTCTTATCAGTTGATACAGTATCACCTGTTCTATGTGACTCTTATCACCTGATACAGTATCACCTGTTCTATGTGACTCTTATCACCTGATACAGTATCACCTGTTCTATGTGACTCTTATCACCTGATACAGAATCACCTGTTCTATGTGACTCTTATCAGTTGATACAGTATCACCTGTTCTATGTGACTTTTATCAGTTGATACAGTATCACCTGTTCTGTGTGACTCTTATCACCTGATACAGTATCACCTGTTCTATGTGACTCTTATCACCTGTTCTATGTGACTCTTATCAGTTGATTCAGTATCACCTCTTTTATGTGACTCTTATCAGTTGATACAGTATCACCTGTTCTATGTGACTCTTATCACCTGATACAGTATCACCTGTTCTATGTGACTCTTATCACCTGATACAGAATCACCTGTTCTATGTGACTCTTATCAGTTGATACAGTATCACCTGTTCTATGTGACGCTTATCACCTGATACAGTATCACCTGTTCTATGTGACTCTTATCACCTGATACAGTATCACCTGTTCTATGTGAGTCTTATCACCTGATACAGTATCACCTGTTCTATGTGACTCTTATCAGTTGATACAGTATCACCTGTTCTATGTGACTCTTCTCAGTTGATACAGTATCACCTGTTCTATGTGACTCTTATCAGTTGATACAGTATCACCTGTTCTATGTGATTCTTATCAGTTGATACAGTATCACCTTTTCTATGTGACTCTTATCACCTGATACAGAATCACCTGTTCTATGTGACTCTTATCACCTGTTCTATGTGACTCTTATCAGCTGATACAGTATCACCTGTTCTATGTGACTCTTATCACCTGATACAGTATCACCTGTTCTATGTGACTCTTATCAGTTGATACAGTATCACCTGTTCTATGTGACTCTTATCACCTGATACAGTATCACCTGTTCTATGTGACTCTTATCACCTGATACAGTATCACCTGTTCTATGTGACTCTTATCACCTGATACAGAATCACCTGTTCTATGTGACTCTTATCAGTTGATACAGTATCACCTGTTCTATGTGACTTTTATCAGTTGATACAGTATCACCTGTTCTGTGTGACTCTTATCACCTGATACAGTATCACCTGTTCTATGTGACTCTTATCACCTGTTCTATGTGACTCTTATCAGTTGATTCAGTATCACCTCTTCTATGTGACTCTTATCAGTTGATACAGTATCACCTGTTCTATGTGACTCTTATCACCTGATACAGTATCACCTGTTCTATGTGACTCTTATCACCTGATACAGAATCACCTGTTCTATGTGACTCTTATCAGTTGATACAGTATCACCTGTTCTATGTGACTCTTATCACCTGATACAGTATCACCTGTTCTATGTGACTCTTATCACCTGATACACTGTCACCTGTTCTATGTGACTCTTATCAGTTGATACAGTATCACCTGTTCTATGTGACGCTTATCACCTGATACAGTATCACCTGTTCTATGTGACTCTTATCACCTGATACAGTATCACCTGTTCTATGTGAGTCTTATCACCTGATACAGTATCACCTGTTCTATGTGACTCTTATCAGTTGATTCAGTATCACCTGTTCTATGTGACTCTTCTCAGTTGATACAGTATCACCTGTTCTATGTGACTCTTATCAGTTGATACAGTATCACCTGTTCTATGTGACTCTTATCAGTTGATACAGTATCACCTGTTCTATGTGACTCTTATCAGTTGATACAGAATCACCTGTTCTATGTGACTCTCATCAGTTGATACAGTATCACCTGTTCTATGTGACTCTTATCACCTGATACAGTATCACCTGTTCTATGTGACTCTCATCAGTTGATACAGTATCACCTGTTCTATGTGACTCTTATCACCTGATACAGTATCACCTGTTCTATGTGACTCTTATCAGTTGATACAGTATCACCTGTTCTATGTGACTTTTATCAGTTGATACAGTATCACCTGTTCTGTGTGACTCTTATCACCTGATACAGTATCACCTGTTCTATGTGACTCTTATCACCTGTTCTATGTGACTCTTATCAGTTGATACAGTATCACCTGTTCTATGTGACTCTTATCACCTGATACAGTATCACCTGTTCTATGTGACTCTTATCACCTGTTCTATGTGACTCTTATCCGTTGATACAGTATCACCTGTTCTATGTGACTCTTATCACCTGATACACTATCACATGTTCTATGTGACTCTTATCAGTTGATACAGTATCACCTGTTCTATGTGACTTATCACCTGATACAGTATCACCTGTTCTATGTGACTCTTATCACCTGATACAGTATCACCTGTTCTATGTGACTCTTATCACCTGATACAGTATCACCTGTTCTATTTGACTCTCATCACCTGATACAGTATCACCTGTTCTATGTGACTCTTATCACCTGATACAGTATCACCTGTTCTATGTGACTCTTATCAGTTGATACAGTATCACCTGTTCTATGTGACTCTTCTCAGTTGATACAGTATCACCTGTTCTATGTGACTCTAATCAGTTGATACAGTATCACCTGTTCTATGTGACTCTTATCAGTTGATACAGTATCACCTGTTCTATGTGACTCTTATCAGTTGATACAGAATCACCTGTTCTATGTGACTCTCATCAGTTGATACAGTATCACCTGTTCTATGTGACTCTTATCACCTGATACAGTATCACCTGTTCTATGTGACTCTCATCAGTTGATACAGTATCACCTGTTCTATGTGACTCTTATCACCTGATACAGTATCACCTGTTCTATGTGACTCTTATCAGTTGATACAGTATCACCTGTTCTATGTGACTTTTATCAGTTGATACAGTATCACCTGTTCTGTGTGACTCTTATCACCTGATACAGTATCACCTGTTCTATGTGACTCTTATCACCTGTTCTATGTGACTCTTATCAGTTGATACAGTATCACCTGTTCTATGTGACTCTTATCACCTGATACAGTATCACCTGTTCTATGTGACTCTTATCACCTGTTCTATGTGACTCTTATCCGTTGATACAGTATCACCTGTTCTATGTGACTCTTATCACCTGATACACTATCACATGTTCTATGTGACTCTTATCAGTTGATACAGTATCACCTGTTCTATGTGACTTATCACCTGATACAGTATCACCTGTTCTATGTGACTCTTATCACCTGATACAGTATCACCTGTTCTATGTGACTCTTATCACCTGATACAGTATCACCTGTTCTATTTGACTCTCATCACCTGATACAGTATCACCTGTTCTATGTGACTCTTATCACCTGATACAGTATCACCTGTTCTATGTGACTCTTATCACCTGATACAGTATCACCTGTTCTATGTGACTCTTATCACCTGATACAGTATCACCAGTTCTATGTGACTCTTATCACCTGATACAGTATCACCTGTTCTATGTGACTCTTATCAGTTGATACAGTATCACCTGTTCTATGTGACTCTTATCACCTGATACACTGTCACCTGTTCTATGTGACTCTCATCACCTGATACAGTATCACCTGTTCTATGTGACTCTTATCACCTGATACAGTATCACCTGTTCAATGTGACTCTTATCAGTTGATACAGTATCACCTGTTCTATGTGACTTTTATCAGTTGATACAGTATCACCTGTTCTGTGTGACTCTTATCACCTGATACAGTATCACCTGTTCTATGTGACTCTTATCACCTGTTCTATGTGACTCTTATCAGTTTATACAGTATCACCTGTTCTATGTGACTCTCATCAGTTGATACAGTATCACCTGTTCTATGTTACTCTTATCACCTGATACATTATCACCTGTTTTATGTGACTCTTATCCGTTGATACAGTATCACCTGTTCTATGTGACTCTTATCAGTTGATACAGTATCACCTGTTCTATGTGACTCTTATCAGTTGATACAGTATCACCTGTTCTATGTGACTCTTATCACCTGATACAGTATCACCTGTTCTATGTGACTCTTATCACCTGATACAGTATCACCTGTTCTATGTGACTCTTATCACCTGTTCTATGTGACTCTTATCACCTGATACAGTATCACCTGTTCTATGTGACTCTTATCACCTGATACAGTATCACCTGTTCTATGTGACTCTTATCAGTTGATACAGTATCACCTGTTCTATGTGACTCTTATCACCTGATACAGTATCACCTGTTCTATTTGACTCTTATCACCTGATACACTATCACATGTTCTATGTGACTCTTATCAGTTGATACAGTATCACCTGTTCTATGTGACTTATCACCTGATACAGTATCACCTGTTCTATGTGACTCTTATCACCTGATACAGTATCACCTGTTCTATGTGACTCTTATCACCTGATACAGTATCACCTGTTCTATGTGACTCTTATCAGTTGATACAGTATCACCTGTTCTATGTGACTCTTCTCAGTTGATACAGTATCACCTGTTCTATGTGACTCTTATCAGTTGATACAGTATCACCTGTTCTATGTGACTCTTATCAGTTGATACAGTATCACCTGTTCTATGTGACTCTTATCAGTTGATACAGAATCACCTGTTCTATGTGACTCTCATCAGTTGATACAGTATCACCTGTTCTATGTGACTCTTATCACCTGATACAGTATCACCTGTTCTATGTGACTCTCATCAGTTGATACAGTATCACCTGTTCTATGTGACTCTTATCACCTGATACAGTATCACCTGTTCTATGTGACTCTTATCAGTTGATACAGTATCACCTGTTCTATGTGACTTTTATCAGTTGATACAGTATCACCTGTTCTGTGTGACTCTTATCACCTGATACAGTATCACCTGTTCTATGTGACTCTTATCACCTGTTCTATGTGACTCTTATCAGTTGATACAGTATCACCTGTTCTATGTGACTCTTATCACCTGATACAGTATCACCTGTTCTATGTGACTCTTATCACCTGTTCTATGTGACTCTTATCCGTTGATACAGTATCACCTGTTCTATGTGACTCTTATCACCTGATACACTATCACATGTTCTATGTGACTCTTATCAGTTGATACAGTATCACCTGTTCTATGTGACTTATCACCTGATACAGTATCACCTGTTCTATGTGACTCTTATCACCTGATACAGTATCACCTGTTCTATGTGACTCTTATCACCTGATACAGTATCACCTGTTCTATTTGACTCTCATCACCTGATACAGTATCACCTGTTCTATGTGACTCTTATCACCTGATACAGTATCACCTGTTCTATGTGACTCTTATCACCTGATACAGTATCACCTGTTCTATGTGACTCTTATCACCTGATACAGTATCACCAGTTCTATGTGACTCTTATCACCTGATACAGTATCACCTGTTCTATGTGACTCTTATCAGTTGATACAGTATCACCTGTTCTATGTGACTCTTATCACCTGATACACTGTCACCTGTTCTATGTGACTCTCATCACCTGATACAGTATCACCTGTTCTATGTGACTCTTATCACCTGATACAGTATCACCTGTTCAATGTGACTCTTATCAGTTGATACAGTATCACCTGTTCTATGTGACTTTTATCAGTTGATACAGTATCACCTGTTCTGTGTGACTCTTATCACCTGATACAGTATCACCTGTTCTATGTGACTCTTATCACCTGTTCTATGTGACTCTTATCAGTTGATACAGTATCACCTGTTCTATGTGACTCTCATCAGTTGATACAGTATCACCTGTTCTATGTTACTCTTATCACCTGATACATTATCACCTGTTTTATGTGACTCTTATCCGTTGATACAGTATCACCTGTTCTATGTGACTCTTATCAGTTGATACAGTATCACCTGTTCTATGTGACTCTTATCAGTTGATACAGTATCACCTGTTCTATGTGACTCTTATCACCTGATACAGTATCACCTGTTCTATGTGACTCTTATCACCTGATACAGTATCACCTGTTCTATGTGACTCTTATCACCTGTTCTATGTGACTCTTATCACCTGATACAGTATCACCTGTTCTATGTGACTCTTATCACCTGATACAGTATCACCTGTTCTATGTGACTCTTATCACCTGATACAGTATCACCTGTTCTATGTGACTCTTATCAGTTGATACAGTATCACCTGTTCTATGTGACTCTTATCACCTGATACAGTATCACCTGTTCTATGTGACTCTTATCACCTGATACACTATCACATGTTCTATGTGACTCTTATCAGTTGATACAGTATCACCTGTTCTATGTGACTTATCACCTGATACAGTATCACCTGTTCTATGTGACTCTTATCACCTGATACAGTATCACCTGTTCTATGTGACTCTTATCACCTGATACAGTATCACCTGTTCTATTTGACTCTCATCACCTGATACAGTATCACCTGTTCTATGTGACTCTTATCACCTGATACAGTATCACCTGTTCTATGTGACTCTTATCACCTGATACAGTATCACCTGTTCTATGTGACTCTTATCACCTGATACAGTATCACCTGTTCTATGTGACTCTCATCACCTGATACAGTATCACCTGTTCTATGTGACTCTTATCAGTTGATACAGTATCACCTGTTCTATGTGACTCTTATCACCTGATACAGTATCACCTGTTCTATGTGACTCTTATCACCTGATACAGTATCACCTGTTCTATGTGACTCTTATCACCTGATACACTGTCACCTGTTCTATGTGACTCTCATCACCTGATACAGTATCACCTGTTCTATGTGACTCTTATCACCTGATACAGTATCACCTGTTCAATGTGACTCTTATCAGTTGATACAGTATCACCTGTTCTATGTGAGTCTTATCACCTGATACAGTATCACCTGTTCTATGTGACTCTTATCACCTGATACAGTATCACCTGTTCTTTGTGACTCTTATCAGTTGATACAGTATCACCTGTTCTATGTGACTCTTATCACCTGATACAGTATCACCTGTTCTATGTGACTCTTATCAGTTGATACAGTATCACCTGTTCTATGTGACTCTTATCACCTGATACAGTATCACCTGTTCTATGTGACTCTTATCACCTGATACACTATCACATGTTCTATGTGACTCTTATCAGTTGATACAGTATCACCTGTTCTATGTGACTTATCACCTGATACAGTATCACCTGTTCTATGTGACTCTTATCACCTGATACAGTATCACCTGTTCTATGTGACTCTTATCACCTGATACAGTATCACCTGTTCTATTTGACTCTCATCACCTGATACAGTATCACCTGTTCTATGTGACTCTTATCACCTGATACAGTATCACCTGTTCTATGTGACTCTTATCACCTGATACAGTATCACCTGTTCTATGTGACTCTTATCACCTGATACAGTATCACCTGTTCTATGTGACTCTCATCACCTGAGACAGTATCACCTGTTCTATGTGACTCTTATCAGTTGATACAGTATCACCTGTTCTATGTGACTCTTATCACCTGATACAGTATCACCTGTTCTATGTGACTCTTATCACCTGATACAGTATCACCTGTTCTATGTGACTCTTATCACCTGATACACTGTCACCTGTTCTATGTGACTCTCATCACCTGATACAGTATCACCTGTTCTATGTGACTCTTATCACCTGATACAGTATCACCTGTTCTATGTGACTCTTATCAGTTGATACAGTATCACCTGTTCTATGTGAGTCTTATCAGTTGATACAGCATCACCTGTTCTATGTGACTCTTATCACCTGATACAGAATCACCTGTTCTATGTGACTCTTATCAGTTGATACAGTATCACCTGTTCTATTTGACTTATCACCTGATACAGAATCACCTGTTCTATGTGACTCTTATCAGTTGATACAGTATCACCTGTTCTATGTGACTCTTATCACCTGATACAGTATCACCTGTTCTATGTGACTCTTATCACCTGATACAGTATCACCTGTTCTATGTGACTCGTATCACCTGATACAGTATCACCTGTTCTATGTGACTCGTATCACCTGATACAGTATCACCTGTTCTATGTGACTCTTATCACCTGATACAGTATCACCTGTTCTATGTTACTCTTATCACCTGATACAGTATCACCTGTTCTATGTGACTCTTATCACCTGATACAGTATCACCTCTTCTATGTGACTCTTATCAGTTGATACAGTATCACCTGTTCTATGTGACTCTTATCACCTTATACAGTATCACCTGTTCTATGTGACTCTTATCACCTGATACAGTATCACCTGTTCTATGTGACTGTTATCACCTGATACAGTATCACCTGTTCTATGTGACTCTTATCACCTGATACAGTATCACCTGTTCTATGTGACTCTTATCAGTTGATACAGTATCACCTGTTCTATGTGACTCTTATCAGTTGATACATTATCACCTGTTCTATGTGACTCTTATCAGTTGATACAGTATCACCTGTTCTATGTGACTCTCATCACCTGATACAGTATCACCTGTTCTATGTGACTATTATCAGTTGATACAGTATCACCTGTTCTATGTGACTCTTATCACCTGATACAGTATCACCTGTTCTATGTGACTCTTATCACCTGATACAGTATCACCTGTTCTATGTGACTCTTATCACCTGATACAGTATCACCTGTTCTATGTGACTCTTATCAGTTGATACAGTATCACCTGTTCTATGTGACTCTTATCACCTGATACAGTATAACCTGTTCTATGTGACTCTTATCAGTTGATACAGTATCACCTGTTCTATGTGACTCTTATCACCTGATACAGTATCACCTGTTCTATGTGACTCTTATCACCTGATACAGTATCACCTGTTCTATGTGACTCTTATCACCTGTTCTATGTGACTCTTATCACCTGATACAGTATCACCTGTTCTATGTGACTCTTATCAGTTGTTCTATGTGACTCTTATCACCTGTTCTATGTGACTCTTATCACCTGATACAGTATCACCTGTTCTATGTGACTCTTATCACCTGATACAGTATCACCAGTTCTATGTGACTCTTATCACCTGATACAGTATCACCTGTTCTATGTGACTCTTATCAGTTGATACAGTATCACCTGTTCTATGTGACTCTTATCACCTGATACAGTATCACCTGTTCTATGTGACTCTCATCACCTGATACAGTATCACCTGTTCTATGTGACTCTTATCAGTTGATACAGTATCACCTGTTCTATGTGACTCTTATCACCTGATACAGTATCACCTGTTCTATGTGACTCTTATCACCTGATACACTGTCACCTGTTCTATGTGACTCTCATCACCTGATACAGTATCACCTGTTCTATGTGACTCTTATCACCTGATACAGTATCACCTGTTCAATGTGACTCTTATCAGTTGATACAGTATCACCTGTTCTATGTGACTTTTATCAGTTGATACAGTATCACCTGTTCTGTGTGACTCTTATCACCTGATACAGTATCACCTGTTCTATGTGACTCTTATCACCTGTTCTATGTGACTCTTATCAGTTGATACAGTATCACCTGTTCTATGTGACTCTCATCAGTTGATACAGTATCACCTGTTCTATGTTACTCTTATCACCTGATACATTATCACCTGTTTTATGTGACTCTTATCCGTTGATACAGTATCACCTGTTCTATGTGACTCTTATCAGTTGATACAGTATCACCTGTTCTATGTGACTCTTATCAGTTGATACAGTATCACCTGTTCTATGTGACTCTTATCACCTGATACAGTATCACCTGTTCTATGTGACTCTTATCACCTGATACAGTATCACCTGTTCTATGTGACTCTTATCACCTGTTCTATGTGACTCTTATCACCTGATACAGTATCACCTGTTCTATGTGACTCTTATCACCTGATACAGTATCACCTGTTCTATGTGACTCTTATCACCTGATACAGTATCACCTGTTCTATGTGACTCTTATCAGTTGATACAGTATCACCTGTTCTATGTGACTCTTATCACCTGATACAGTATCACCTGTTCTATGTGACTCTTATCACCTGATACACTATCACATGTTCTATGTGACTCTTATCAGTTGATACAGTATCACCTGTTCTATGTGACTCTTATCACCTGATACAGTATCACCTGTTCTATGTGACTCTTATCACCTGATACAGTATCACCTGTTCTATGTGACTCTTATCACCTGATACAGTATCACCTGTTCTATGTGACTCGTATCACCTGATACAGTATCACCTGTTCTATGTGACTCTTATCACCTGATACAGTATCACCTGTTCTATGTTACTCTTATCACCTGATACAGTATCACCTGTTCTATGTGACTCTTATCACCTGATACAGTATCACCTCTTCTATGTGACTCTTATCAGTTGATACAGTATCACCTGTTCTATGTGACTCTTATCACCTTATACAGTATCACCTGTTCTATGTGACTCTTATCACCTGATACAGTATCACCTGTTCTATGTGACTGTTATCACCTGATACAGTATCACCTGTTCTATGTGACTCTTATCACCTGATACAGTATCACCTGTTCTATGTGACTCTTATCAGTTGATACAGTATCACCTGTTCTATGTGACTCTTATCAGTTGATACATTATCACCTGTTCTATGTGACTCTTATCAGTTGATACAGTATCACCTGTTCTATGTGACTCTCATCACCTGATACAGTATCACCTGTTCTATGTGACTATTATCAGTTGATACAGTATCACCTGTTCTATGTGACTCTTATCACCTGATACAGTATCACCTGTTCTATGTGACTCTTATCACCTGATACAGTATCACCTGTTCTATGTGACTCTTATCACCTGATACAGTATCACCTGTTCTATGTGACTCTTATCAGTTGATACAGTATCACCTGTTCTATGTGACTCTTATCACCTGATACAGTATAACCTGTTCTATGTGACTCTTATCAGTTGATACAGTATCACCTGTTCTATGTGACTCTTATCACCTGATACAGTATCACCTGTTCTATGTGACTCTTATCACCTGATACAGTATCACCTGTTCTATGTGACTCTTATCACCTGTTCTATGTGACTCTTATCACCTGATACAGTATCACCTGTTCTATGTGACTCTTATCAGTTGTTCTATGTGACTCTTATCACCTGTTCTATGTGACTCTTATCACCTGATACAGTATCACCTGTTCTATGTGACTCTTATCACCTGATACAGTATCACCAGTTCTATGTGACTCTTATCACCTGATACAGTATCACCTGTTCTATGTGACTCTTATCAGTTGATACAGTATCACCTGTTCTATGTGACTCTTATCACCTGATACAGTATCACCTGTTCTATGTGACTCTCATCACCTGATACAGTATCACCTGTTCTATGTGACTCTTATCAGTTGATACAGTATCACCTGTTCTATGTGACTCTTATCACCTGATACAGTATCACCTGTTCTATGTGACTCTTATCACCTGATACACTGTCACCTGTTCTATGTGACTCTCATCACCTGATACAGTATCACCTGTTCTATGTGACTCTTATCACCTGATACAGTATCACCTGTTCAATGTGACTCTTATCAGTTGATACAGTATCACCTGTTCTATGTGACTTTTATCAGTTGATACAGTATCACCTGTTCTGTGTGACTCTTATCACCTGATACAGTATCACCTGTTCTATGTGACTCTTATCACCTGTTCTATGTGACTCTTATCAGTTGATACAGTATCACCTGTTCTATGTGACTCTCATCAGTTGATACAGTATCACCTGTTCTATGTTACTCTTATCACCTGATACATTATCACCTGTTTTATGTGACTCTTATCCGTTGATACAGTATCACCTGTTCTATGTGACTCTTATCAGTTGATACAGTATCACCTGTTCTATGTGACTCTTATCAGTTGATACAGTATCACCTGTTCTATGTGACTCTTATCACCTGATACAGTATCACCTGTTCTATGTGACTCTTATCACCTGATACAGTATCACCTGTTCTATGTGACTCTTATCACCTGTTCTATGTGACTCTTATCACCTGATACAGTATCACCTGTTCTATGTGACTCTTATCACCTGATACAGTATCACCTGTTCTATGTGACTCTTATCACCTGATACAGTATCACCTGTTCTATGTGACTCTTATCAGTTGATACAGTATCACCTGTTCTATGTGACTCTTATCACCTGATACAGTATCACCTGTTCTATGTGACTCTTATCACCTGATACACTATCACATGTTCTATGTGACTCTTATCAGTTGATACAGTATCACCTGTTCTATGTGACTTATCACCTGATACAGTATCACCTGTTCTATGTGACTCTTATCACCTGATACAGTATCACCTGTTCTATGTGACTCTTATCACCTGATACAGTATCACCTGTTCTATTTGACTCTCATCACCTGATACAGTATCACCTGTTCTATGTGACTCTTATCACCTGATACAGTATCACCTGTTCTATGTGACTCTTATCACCTGATACAGTATCACCTGTTCTATGTGACTCTCATCACCTGATACAGTATCACCTGTTCTATGTGACTCTTATCAGTTGATACAGTATCACCTGTTCTATGTGACTCTTATCACCTGATACAGTATCACCTGTTCTATGTGACTCTTATCACCTGATACAGTATCACCTGTTCTATGTGACTCTTATCACCTGATACACTGTCACCTGTTCTATGTGACTCTCATCACCTGATACAGTATCACCTGTTCTATGTGACTCTTATCACCTGATACAGTATCACCTGTTCTATGTGACTCTTATCAGTTGATACAGTATCACCTGTTCTATGTGAGTCTTATCACCTGATACAGTATCACCTGTTCTATGTGACTCTTATCACCTGATACAGTATCACCTGTTCTTTGTGACTCTTATCAGTTGATACAGTATCACCTGTTCTAAGTGACTCTTATCAGTTGATACATTATCACCTGTTCTATGTGACTCTTATCAGTTGATAGAGTATCACCTGTTCTATGTGACTCTCATCACCTGATACAGTATCACCTGTTCTATGTGACTATTATCAGTTGATACAGTATCACCTGTTCTATGTGACTCTTATCACCTGATACAGTATCACCTGTTCTATGTGACTCTTATCAGTTGATACAGTATCACCTGTTCTATGTGACTCTTATCACCTGATACAGTATCACCTGTTCTATGTGACTCTTATCACCTGATACACTATCACATGTTCTATGTGACTCTTATCAGTTGATACAGTATCACCTGTTCTATGTGACTTATCACCTGATACAGTATCACCTGTTCTATGTGACTCTTATCACCTGATACAGTATCACCTGTTCTATTTGACTCTCATCACCTGATACAGTATCACCTGTTCTATGTGACTCTTATCACCTGATACAGTATCACCTGTTCTATGTGACTCTTATCACCTGATACAGTATCACCTGTTCTATGTGACTCTTATCACCTGATACAGTATCACCTGTTCTATGTGACTCTCATCACCTGATACAGTATCACCTGTTCTATGTGACTCTTATCACCTGATACAGTATCACCTGTTCTATGTGACTGTTATCACCTGATACAGTATCACCTGTTCTATGTGACTCTTATCACCTGATACAGTATCACCTGTTCTATGTGACTCTTATCAGTTGATACAGTATCACCTGTTCTATGTGACTCTTATCAGTTGATACATTATCACCTGTTCTATGTGACTCTTATCAGTTGATACAGTATCACCTGTTCTATGTGACTCTCATCACCTGATACAGTATCACCTGTTCTATGTGACTATTATCAGTTGATACAGTATCACCTGTTCTATGTGACTCTTATCACCTGATACAGTATCACCTGTTCTATGTGACTCTTATCACCTGATACAGTATCACCTGTTCTATGTGACTCTTATCACCTGATACAGTATCACCTGTTCTATGTGACTCTTATCAGTTGATACAGTATCACCTGTTCTATGTGACTCTTATCACCTGATACAGTATAACCTGTTCTATGTGACTCTTATCAGTTGATACAGTATCACCTGTTCTATGTGACTCTTATCACCTGATACAGTATCACCTGTTCTATGTGACTCTTATCACCTGATACAGTATCACCTGTTCTATGTGACTCTTATCACCTGTTCTATGTGACTCTTATCACCTGATACAGTATCACCTGTTCTATGTGACTCTTATCAGTTGTTCTATGTGACTCTTATCACCTGTTCTATGTGACTCTTATCACCTGATACAGTATCACCTGTTCTATGTGACTCTTATCACCTGATACAGTATCACCTGTTCTATGTGACTCTTATCAGTTGATACAGTATCACCTGTTCTATGTGACTCTTATCAGTTGATACAGTATCACCTGTTCTATGTGACTCTTACCACCTGATATAGTATCACCTGTTCTATGTGACTCTTATCACCTGATACAGTATCACCTGTTCTATGTGACTCTTATCAGTTGATACAGTATCACCTGTTCTATGTGACTCTTATCACCTGTTCTATGTGACTCTTATCACCTGATACAGTATCACCTGTTCTATATGACTCTTATCAGTTGATACAGTATCACCTGTTCTATGTGACTCTTATCAGTTGATACAGTATCACCTGTTCTATGTGACTCTTATCACCTGTTCTATGTGACTCTTATCACCTGATACAGTATCACCTGTTCTATGTGACTCTTATCAGTTGATACAGTATCACCTGTTCTATGTGACTCTTATCACCTGTTCTATGTGACTCTTATCAGTTGATACAGTATCACCTGTTCTATGTGACTCTTATCAGTTGATACAGTATCACCTGTTCTATGTGACTCTTATCAGTTGATACAGTATCACCTGTTCTATGTGACTCTTATCACCTGTTCTATGTGACTCTTATCAGTTGATACAGTATCACCTGTTCTATGTGACTCTTATCAGTTGATACAGTATCACCTGTTCTATGTGACTCTTACCACCTGATACAGTATCACCTGTTCTATGTGACTCTTATCACCTGATACAGTATCACCTGTTCTATGTGACTCTTATCAGTTGATACAGTATCACCTGTTCTATGTGACTTATCACCTGATACAGTATCACCTGTTCTATGTGACTCTTATCAGTAGATACAGTATCACCTGTTCTATGTGACTATTATCACCTGATACAGTATCACCTGTTCTATGTGACTCTTATCACCTGATACAGTATCACCTGTTCTATGTGACTCTCATCACCTGATACAGTATCACCTGTTCTATGTGACTCTTATTAGTTGATACAGTATCACCTGTTCTATGTGACTCTTATTACCTGTTCTATGTGACTCTTATCACCTGTTCTATGTGACTCTTATTACCTGTTCTATGTGACTCTTATTAGTTGATACAGTATCACCTGTTCTATGTGACTCTTATCACCTGATACAGTATCACCTGTTCTATGTGACTCTTATCACCTGATACAGTATCACCTGTTCTATGTGACTCTCATCACCTGATACAGTATCACCTGTTCTATGTGACTCTTATTAGTTGATACAGTATCACCTGTTCTATGTGACTCTTATTACCTGTTCTATGTGACTCTTATCACCTGTTCTATGTGACTCTTATTACCTGTTCTATGTGACTCTTATTAGTTGATACAGTATCACCTGTTCTATGTGACTCTTATTACCTGTTCTATGTGACTCTTATTACCTGTTCTATGTGACTCTTATTAGTTGATACAGTATCACCTGTTCTATGTGACTCTTATTACCTGTTCTATGTGACTCTTATTACCTGTTCTATGTGACTCTTATCACCTGTTCTATGTGACTCTTATTACCTGTTCTATGTGACTCTTATTAGTTGATACAGTATCACCTGTTCTATGTGACTCTTATCACCTGTTCTATGTGACTCTTATTACCTGTTCTATGTGACTCTCATCACCTGATACAGTATCACCTGTTCTATGTGACTCTTATTAGTTGATACAGTATCCCCTGTTCTATGTGACTCTTATTACCTGTTCTATGTGACTCTTATCACCTGTTCTATGTGACTCTTATTACCTGTTCTATGTGACTCTTATTAGTTGATACAGTATCACCTGTTCTATGTGACTCTTATTACCTGTTCTATGTGAC
The DNA here is from genome assembly GCF_029448725.1 of Salvelinus fontinalis. Taxonomy (NCBI): domain Eukaryota; kingdom Metazoa; phylum Chordata; class Actinopteri; order Salmoniformes; family Salmonidae; genus Salvelinus; species Salvelinus fontinalis. The sequence continues at coordinate 80,578,705 of NC_074670.1, forward strand.
TCTTATTACCTGTTCTATGTGACTCTTATTAGTTGATACAGTATCACCTGTTCTATGTGACTCTTATTACCTGTTCTATGTGACTCTTATCACCTGATACAGTATCACCTGTTCTATGTGTCTCTTATCAGTTGATACAGTATCACCTGTTCTATGTGACTCTTATCACCTGATACAGTATCACCTGTTCTATGTGACTCTTATCACCTGATACAGTATCACCTGTTCTATGTGACTCTTATCACCTGATACAGTATCACCTGTTCTATGTGACTCTTATCACCTGATACAGTATCACCTGTTCTATGTGACTCTTATCACCTGATACAGTATCACCTGTTCTATGTGACTCTCATTACCTGATACAGTATCACCTGTTCTATGTGACTCTTATTAGTTGATACAGTATCACCTGTTCTATGTGTCTCTTATCACCTGATACAGTATCACCTGTTCTATGTGACTCTTATTAGTTGATACAGTATCACCTGTTCTATGTGACTCTTATCACCTGATACAGTATCACCTGTTCTATGTGACTCTTATCACCTGATACAGTATCACCTGTTCTATGTGACTCTTATCAGTTGATACAGTATCACCTGTTCTATGTGACTCTTATCAGTTGATACAGTATCACCTGTTCTATGTGACTCTTATCACCTGTTCTATGTGACTCTTATCACCTGATACAGTATCACCTGTTCTATGTGACTTTTATCAGTTGATACAGTATCACCTGTTCTATGTGACTCTTATCACCTGATACAGTATCACCTGTTCTATGTAACTCTTATCACCTGATACAGTATCACCTGTTCTATGTGACTCTTATCACCTGATACAGTATCACCTGTTCTATGTGACTCTTATCACCTGTTCTATGTGACTCTTATCAGTTGATACAGTATCTCCTGTTCTATGTTACTCTTATCACCTGATACAGTATCACCTGTTATATGTGACTCTTATCAGTTGATACAGTATCACCTGTTCTATGTGACTCTTATCAGTTGATACAGTATCACCTGTTCTATGTGACTCTTATCACCTGTTCTATGTGACTCTTATCACCTGATACAGTATCACCTGTTCTATGTGACTCTTATCACCTGTTCTATGTGACTCTTATCACCTGATACACTATCACCTGTTCTATGTGACTCTTACCACCTGATACAGTATCACCTGTTCTATGTGACTCTTATCACCTGTTCTATGTGACTCTTATCACCTGATACACTATCACCTGTTCTATGTGACTCTTATCAGTTGATACAGTATCACCTGTTCTATGTGACTCTTATCAGCTGATACAGTATCACCTGTTCTATGTGACTCTTATCACCTGATACAGTATCACCTGTTCTATGTGACTCTTATCACCTGTTCTATGTGACTCTTATCACCTGATACACTATCACCTGTTCTATGTGACTCTTATCACCTGATACAGAATCACCTGTTCTATGTGACTCTTATCACCTGATACAGTATCACCTGTTCTATGTGACTCTTATCACCTGATACAGTATCACCTGTTCTATGTGACTCTTATCAGTTGATACAGTATCACCTGTTCTATGTGACTCTTATCACCTGATACAGTATCACCTGTTCTATGTGACTCTTATCACCTGATACAGTATCACCTGTTCTATGTGACTCTTATCACCTGATACACTGTCACCTGTTCTATGTGACTCTCATCACCTGATACAGTATCACCTGTTCTATGTGACTCTTATCACCTGATACAGTATCACCTGTTCTATGTGACTCTTATCAGTTGATACAGTATCACCTGTTCTATGTGAGTCTTATCAGTTGATACAGCATCACCTGTTCTATGTGACTCTTATCACCTGATACAGAATCACCTGTTCTATGTGACTCTTATCAGTTGATACAGTATCACCTGTTCTATTTGACTTATCACCTGATACAGAATCACCTGTTCTATGTGACTCTTATCAGTTGATACAGTATCACCTGTTCTATGTGACTCTTATCACCTGATACAGTATCACCTGTTCTATGTGACTCTTATCACCTGATACAGTATCACCTGTTCTATGTGACTCGTATCACCTGATACAGTATCACCTGTTCTATGTGACTCGTATCACCTGATAGAGTATCACCTGTTCTATGTGACTCGTATCACCTGATACAGTATCACCTGTTCTATGTTACTCTTATCACCTGATACAGTATCACCTGTTCTATGTGACTCTTATCACCTGATACAGTATCACCTCTTCTATGTGACTCTTATCAGTTGATACAGTATCACCTGTTCTATTTGACTCTTATCACCTTATACAGTATCACCTGTTCTATGTGACTCTTATCACCTGATACAGTATCACCTGTTCTATGTGACTGTTATCACCTGATACAGTATCACCTGTTCTATGTGACTCTTATCACCTGATACAGTATCACCTGTTCTATGTGACTCTTATCAGTTGATACAGTATCACCTGTTCTATGTGACTCTTATCAGTTGATACATTATCACCTGTTCTATGTGACTCTTATCAGTTGATACAGTATCACCTGTTCTATGTGACTCTCATCACCTGATACAGTATCACCTGTTCTATGTGACTATTATCAGTTGATACAGTATCACCTGTTCTATGTGACTCTTATCACCTGATACAGTATCACCTGTTCTATGTGACTCTTATCACCTGATACAGTATCACCTGTTCTATGTGACTCTTATCACCTGATACAGTATCACCTGTTCTATGTGACTCTTATCAGTTGATACAGTATCACCTGTTCTATGTGACTCTTATCACCTGATACAGTATAACCTGTTCTATGTGACTGTTATCACCTGATACAGTATCACCTGTTCTATGTGACTCTTATCACCTGATACAGTATCACCTGTTCTATGTGACTCTTATCAGTTGATACAGTATCACCTGTTCTATGTGACTCTTATCAGTTGATACATTATCACCTGTTCTATGTGACTCTTATCACCTGATACAGTATCACCTGTTCTATGTGACTCTTATCAGTTGATACAGTATCACCTGTTCTATGTGACTCTTATCAGTTGATACATTATCACCTGTTCTATGTGACTCTTATCAGTTGATACAGTATCACCTGTTCTATGTGACTCTCATCACCTGATACAGTATCACCTGTTCTATGTGACTATTATCAGTTGATACAGTATCACCTGTTCTATGTGACTCTTATCACCTGATACAGTATCACCTGTTCTATGTGACTCTTATCACCTGATACAGTATCACCTGTTCTATGTGACTCTTATCACCTGATACAGTATCACCTGTTCTATGTGACTCTTATCAGTTGATACAGTATCACCTGTTCTATGTGACTCTTATCACCTGATACAGTATAACCTGTTCTATGTGACTCTTATCAGTTGATACAGTATCACCTGTTCTATGTGACTCTTATCACCTGATACAGTATCACCTGTTCTATGTGACTCTTATCACCTGATACAGTATCACCTGTTCTATGTGACTCTTATCACCTGTTCTATGTGACTCTTATCACCTGATACAGTATCACCTGTTCTATGTGACTCTTATCAGTTGTTCTATGTGACTCTTATCACCTGTTCTATGTGACTCTTATCACCTGATACAGTATCACCTGTTCTATGTGACTCTTATCACCTGATACAGTATCACCTGTTCTATGTGACTCTTATCAGTTGATACAGTATCACCTGTTCTATGTGACTCTTATCAGTTGATACAGTATCACCTGTTCTATGTGACTCTTACCACCTGATATAGTATCACCTGTTCTATGTGACTCTTATCACCTGATACAGTATCACCTGTTCTATGTGACTCTTATCAGTTGATACAGTATCACCTGTTCTATGTGACTCTTATCACCTGTTCTATGTGACTCTTATCACCTGACACAGTATCACCTGTTCTATATGACTCTTATCAGTTGATACAGTATCACCTGTTCTATGTGACTCTTATCAGTTGATACAGTATCACCTGTTCTATGTGACTCTTATCACCTGTTCTATGTGACTCTTATCACCTGATACAGTATCACCTGTTCTATGTGACTCTTATCAGTTGATACAGTATCACCTGTTCTATGTGACTCTTATCACCTGTTCTATGTGACTCTTATCAGTTGATACAGTATCACCTGTTCTATGTGACTCTTATCAGTTGATACAGTATCACCTGTTCTATGTGACTCTTATCAGTTGATACAGTATCACCTGTTCTATGTGACTCTTATCACCTGTTCTATGTGACTCTTATCAGTTGATACAGTATCACCTGTTCTATGTGACTCTTATCAGTTGATACAGTATCACCTGTTCTATGTGACTCTTACCACCTGATACAGTATCACCTGTTCTATGTGACTCTTATCACCTGATACAGTATCACCTGTTCTATGTGACTCTTATCAGTTGATACAGTATCACCTGTTCTATGTGACTTATCACCTGATACAGTATCACCTGTTCTATGTGACTCTTATCAGTAGATACAGTATCACCTGTTCTATGTGACTATTATCACCTGATACAGTATCACCTGTTCTATGTGACTCTTATCACCTGATACAGTATCACCTGTTCTATGTGACTCTCATCACCTGATACAGTATCACCTGTTCTATGTGACTCTTATTAGTTGATACAGTATCACCTGTTCTATGTGACTCTTATTACCTGTTCTATGTGACTCTTATCACCTGTTCTATGTGACTCTTATTACCTGTTCTATGTGACTCTTATTAGTTGATACAGTATCACCTGTTCTATGTGACTCTTATCACCTGATACAGTATCACCTGTTCTATGTGACTCTTATCACCTGATACAGTATCACCTGTTCTATGTGACTCTCATCACCTGATACAGTATCACCTGTTCTATGTGACTCTTATTAGTTGATACAGTATCACCTGTTCTATGTGACTCTTATTACCTGTTCTATGTGACTCTTATCACCTGTTCTATGTGACTCTTATTACCTGTTCTATGTGACTCTTATTAGTTGATACAGTATCACCTGTTCTATGTGACTCTTATTACCTGTTCTATGTGACTCTTATTACCTGTTCTATGTGACTCTTATTAGTTGATACAGTATCACCTGTTCTATGTGACTCTTATTACCTGTTCTATGTGACTCTTATTACCTGTTCTATGTGACTCTTATCACCTGTTCTATGTGACTCTTATTACCTGTTCTATGTGACTCTTATTAGTTGATACAGTATCACCTGTTCTATGTGACTCTTATTACCTGTTCTATGTGACTCTTATCACCTGATACAGTATCACCTGTTCTATGTGTCTCTTATCAGTTGATACAGTATCACCTGTTCTATGTGACTCTTATCACCTGATACAGTATCACCTGTTCTATGTGACTCTTATCACCTGATACAGTATCACCTGTTCTATGTGACTCTTATCACCTGATACAGTATCACCTGTTCTATGTGACTCTTATCACCTGATACAGTATCACCTGTTCTATGTGACTCTTATCACCTGATACAGTATCACCTGTTCTATGTGACTCTCATTACCTGATACAGTATCACCTGTTCTATGTGACTGTTATTAGTTGATACAGTATCACCTGTTCTATGTGTCTCTTATCACCTGATACAGTATCACCTGTTCTATGTGACTCTTATTAGTTGATACAGTATCACCTGTTCTATGTGACTCTTATCACCTGATACAGTATCACCTGTTCTATGTGACTCTTATCACCTGATACAGTATCACCTGTTCTATGTGACTCTTATCAGTTGATACAGTATCACCTGTTCTATGTGACTCTTATCAGTTGATACAGTATCACCTGTTCTATGTGACTCTTATCACCTGTTCTATGTGACTCTTATCACCTGATACAGTATCACCTGTTCTATGTGACTTTTATCAGTTGATACAGTATCACCTGTTCTATGTGACTCTTATCACCTGATACAGTATCACCTGTTCTATGTAACTCTTATCACCTGATACAGTATCACCTGTTCTATGTGACTCTTATCACCTGTTCTATGTGACTCTTATCACCTGATACACTATCACCTGTTCTATGTGACTCTTACCACCTGATACAGTATCACCTGTTCTATGTGACTCTTATCACCTGTTCTATGTGACTCTTATCACCTGATACACTATCACCTGTTCTATGTGACTCTTATCAGTTGATACAGTATCACCTGTTCTATGTGACTCTTATCAGCTGATACAGTATCACCTGTTCTATGTGACTCTTATCACCTGATACAGTATCACCTGTTCTATGTGACTCTTATCACCTGTTCTATGTGACTCTTATCACCTGATACACTATCACCTGTTCTATGTGACTCTTATCACCTGATACAGAATCACCTGTTCTATGTGACTCTTATCACCTGATACAGTATCACCTGTTCTATGTGACTCTTATCACCTGATACAGTATCACCTGTTCTATGTGACTCTTATCAGTTGATACAGTATCACCTGTTCTATGTGAGTCTTATCACCTGATACAGTATCACCTGTTCTATGTGACTCTTATCAGTTGATACAGTATCACCTGTTCTATGCGACTCTTATCAGTTGATACAGTATCACCTGTTCTATGTGACTCTTATCACCTGATACAGAATCACCTGTTCTATGTGACTCTTATCAGTTGATACAGTATCACCTGTTCTATGTGACTCTTATCACCTGATACAGTATCACCTGTTCTATGTGACTCTTATCACCTGATACAGTATCACCTGTTCTATGTGACTCTTATCACCTGTTCTATGTGACTCTTATCACCTGATACAGTATCACCTGTTCTATGTGACTCTTATCAGTTGTTCTATGTGACTCTTATCACCTGTTCTATGTGACTCTTATCACCTGATACAGTATCACCTGTTCTATGTGACTCTTATCACCTGATACAGTATCACCTGTTCTATGTGACTCTTATCAGTTGATACAGTATCACCTGTTCTATGTGACTCTTATCAGTTGATACAGTATCACCTGTTCTATGTGACTCTTACCACCTGATATAGTATCACCTGTTCTATGTGACTCTTATCACCTGATACAGTATCACCTGTTCTATGTGACTCTTATCAGTTGATACAGTATCACCTGTTCTATGTGACTCTTATCACCTGTTCTATGTGACTCTTATCACCTGACACAGTATCACCTGTTCTATATGACTCTTATCAGTTGATACAGTATCACCTGTTCTATGTGACTCTTATCAGTTGATACAGTATCACCTGTTCTATGTGACTCTTATCACCTGTTCTATGTGACTCTTATCACCTGATACAGTATCACCTGTTCTATGTGACTCTTATCAGTTGATACAGTATCACCTGTTCTATGTGACTCTTATCACCTGTTCTATGTGACTCGTATCAGTTGATACAGTATCACCTGTTCTATGTGACTCTTATCAGTTGATACAGTATCACCTGTTCTATGTGACTCTTATCAGTTGATACAGTATCACCTGTTCTATGTGACTCTTATCACCTGTTCTATGTGACTCTTATCAGTTGATACAGTATCACCTGTTCTATGTGACTCTTATCAGTTGATACAGTATCACCTGTTCTATGTGACTCTTACCACCTGATACAGTATCACCTGTTCTATGTGACTCTTATCACCTGATACAGTATCACCTGTTCTATGTGACTCTTATCAGTTGATACAGTATCACCTGTTCTATGTGACTTATCACCTGATACAGTATCACCTGTTCTATGTGACTCTTATCAGTAGATACAGTATCACCTGTTCTATGTGACTATTATCACCTGATACAGTATCACCTGTTCTATGTAACTCTTATCACCTGATACAGTATCACCTGTTCTATGTGACTCTTATCACCTGTTCTATGTGACTCTTATCACCTGATACACTATCACCTGTTCTATGTGACTCTTACCACCTGATACAGTATCACCTGTTCTATGTGACTCTTATCACCTGTTCTATGTGACTCTTATCACCTGATACACTATCACCTGTTCTATGTGACTCTTATCAGTTGATACAGTATCACCTGTTCTATGTGACTCTTATCAGCTGATACAGTATCACCTGTTCTATGTGACTCTTATCACCTGATACAGTATCACCTGTTCTATGTGACTCTTATCACCTGTTCTATGTGACTCTTATCACCTGATACACTATCACCTGTTCTATGTGACTCTTATCACCTGATACAGAATCACCTGTTCTATGTGACTCTTATCACCTGATACAGTATCACCTGTTCTATGTGACTCTTATCACCTGATACAGTATCACCTGTTCTATGTGACTCTTATCAGTTGATACAGTATCACCTGTTCTATGTGAGTCTTATCACCTGATACAGTATCACCTGTTCTATGTGACTCTTATCAGTTGATACAGTATCACCTGTTCTATGCGACTCTTATCAGTTGATACAGTATCACCTGTTCTATGTGACTCTTATCACCTGATACAGAATCACCTGTTCTATGTGACTCTTATCAGTTGATACAGTATCACCTGTTCTATGTGACTCTTATCACCTGATACAGTATCACCTGTTCTATGTGACTCTTATCACCTGATACAGTATCACCTGTTCTATGTGACTCTTATCACCTGTTCTATGTGACTCTTATCACCTGATACAGTATCACCTGTTCTATGTGACTCTTATCAGTTGTTCTATGTGACTCTTATCACCTGTTCTATGTGACTCTTATCACCTGATACAGTATCACCTGTTCTATGTGACTCTTATCACCTGATACAGTATCACCTGTTCTATGTGACTCTTATCAGTTGATACAGTATCACCTGTTCTATGTGACTCTTATCAGTTGATACAGTATCACCTGTTCTATGTGACTCTTACCACCTGATATAGTATCACCTGTTCTATGTGACTCTTATCACCTGATACAGTATCACCTGTTCTATGTGACTCTTATCAGTTGATACAGTATCACCTGTTCTATGTGACTCTTATCACCTGTTCTATGTGACTCTTATCACCTGACACAGTATCACCTGTTCTATATGACTCTTATCAGTTGATACAGTATCACCTGTTCTATGTGACTCTTATCAGTTGATACAGTATCACCTGTTCTATGTGACTCTTATCACCTGTTCTATGTGACTCTTATCACCTGATACAGTATCACCTGTTCTATGTGACTCTTATCAGTTGATACAGTATCACCTGTTCTATGTGACTCTTATCACCTGTTCTATGTGACTCTTATCAGTTGATACAGTATCACCTGTTCTATGTGACTCTTATCAGTTGATACAGTATCACCTGTTCTATGTGACTCTTATCAGTTGATACAGTATCACCTGTTCTATGTGACTCTTATCACCTGTTCTATGTGACTCTTATCAGTTGATACAGTATCACCTGTTCTATGTGACTCTTATCAGTTGATACAGTATCACCTGTTCTATGTGACTCTTACCACCTGATACAGTATCACCTGTTCTATGTGACTCTTATCACCTGATACAGTATCACCTGTTCTATGTGACTCTTATCAGTTGATACAGTATCACCTGTTCTATGTGACTTATCACCTGATACAGTATCACCTGTTCTATGTGACTCTTATCAGTAGATACAGTATCACCTGTTCTATGTGACTATTATCACCTGATACAGTATCACCTGTTCTATGTGACTCTTATCACCTGATACAGTATCACCTGTTCTATGTGACTCTCATCACCTGATACAGTATCACCTGTTCTATGTGACTCTTATTAGTTGATACAGTATCACCTGTTCTATGTGACTCTTATTACCTGTTCTATGTGACTCTTATCACCTGTTCTATGTGACTCTTATTACCTGTTCTATGTGACTCTTATTAGTTGATACAGTATCACCTGTTCTATGTGACTCTTATCACCTGATACAGTATCACCTGTTCTATGTGACTCTTATCACCTGATACAGTATCACCTGTTCTATGTGACTCTCATCACCTGATACAGTATCACCTGTTCTATGTGACTCTTATTAGTTGATACAGTATCACCTGTTCTATGTGACTCTTATTACCTGTTCTATGTGACTCTTATCACCTGTTCTATGTGACTCTTATTACCTGTTCTATGTGACTCTTATTAGTTGATACAGTATCACCTGTTCTATGTGACTCTTATTACCTGTTCTATGTGACTCTTATTACCTGTTCTATGTGACTCTTATTAGTTGATACAGTATCACCTGTTCTATGTGACTCTTATTACCTGTTCTATGTGACTCTTATTACCTGTTCTATGTGACTCTTATCACCTGTTCTATGTGACTCTTATTACCTGTTCTATGTGACTCTTATTAGTTGATACAGTATCACCTGTTCTATGTGACTCTTATCACCTGTTCTATGTGACTCTTATTACCTGTTCTATGTGACTCTCATCACCTGATACAGTATCACCTGTTCTATGTGACTCTTATTAGTTGATACAGTATCCCCTGTTCTATGTGACTCTTATTACCTGTTCTATGTGACTCTTATCACCTGTTCTATGTGACTCTTATTACCTGTTCTATGTGACTCTTATTAGTTGATACAGTATCACCTGTTCTATGTGACTCTTATTACCTGTTCTATGTGACTCTTATTACCTGTTCTATGTGACTCTTATTAGTTGATACAGTATCACCTGTTCTATGTGACTCTTATTACCTGTTCTATGTGACTCTTATCACCTGATACAGTATCACCTGTTCTATGTGTCTCTTATCAGTTGATACAGTATCACCTGTTCTATGTGACTCTTATCACCTGATACAGTATCACCTGTTCTATGTGACTCTTATCACCTGATACAGTATCACCTGTTCTATGTGACTCTTATCACCTGATACAGTATCACCTGTTCTATGTGACTCTTATCACCTGATACAGTATCACCTGTTCTATGTGACTCTTATCACCTGATACAGTATCACCTGTTCTATGTGACTCTCATTACCTGATACAGTATCACCTGTTCTATGTGACTGTTATTAGTTGATACAGTATCACCTGTTCTATGTGTCTCTTATCACCTGATACAGTATCACCTGTTCTATGTGACTCTTATTAGTTGATACAGTATCACCTGTTCTATGTGACTCTTATCACCTGATACAGTATCACCTGTTCTATGTGACTCTTATCACCTGATACAGTATCACCTGTTCTATGTGACTCTTATCAGTTGATACAGTATCACCTGTTCTATGTGACTCTTATCAGTTGATACAGTATCACCTGTTCTATGTGACTCTTATCACCTGTTCTATGTGACTCTTATCACCTGATACAGTATCACCTGTTCTATGTGACTTTTATCAGTTGATACAGTATCACCTGTTCTATGTGACTCTTATCACCTGATACAGTATCACCTGTTCTATGTAACTCTTATCACCTGATACAGTATCACCTGTTCTATGTGACTCTTATCACCTGTTCTATGTGACTCTTATCACCTGATACACTATCACCTGTTCTATGTGACTCTTACCACCTGATACAGTATCACCTGTTCTATGTGACTCTTATCACCTGTTCTATGTGACTCTTATCACCTGATACACTATCACCTGTTCTATGTGACTCTTATCAGTTGATACAGTATCACCTGTTCTATGTGACTCTTATCAGCTGATACAGTATCACCTGTTCTATGTGACTCTTATCACCTGATACAGTATCACCTGTTCTATGTGACTCTTATCACCTGTTCTATGTGACTCTTATCACCTGATACACTATCACCTGTTCTATGTGACTCTTATCACCTGATACAGAATCACCTGTTCTATGTGACTCTTATCACCTGATACAGTATCACCTGTTCTATGTGACTCTTATCACCTGATACAGTATCACCTGTTCTATGTGACTCTTATCAGTTGATACAGTATCACCTGTTCTATGTGAGTCTTATCACCTGATACAGTATCACCTGTTCTATGTGACTCTTATCAGTTGATACAGTATCACCTGTTCTATGCGACTCTTATCAGTTGATACAGTATCACCTGTTCTATGTGACTCTTATCACCTGATACAGTATCACCTGTTCTATGTGACTCTTATCACCTGATACAGTATCACCTGTTCTATGTGACTCTTATCACCTGTTCTATGTGACTCTTATCACCTGATACAGTATCACCTGTTCTATGTGACTCTTATCAGTTGGTACAGTATCACCTGTTCTATGCGACTCTTATCACCTGATACAGTATCACCTGTTCTATGTGACTCTTATCACCTGATACAGTATCACCTGTTCTATGTGACTCTTATCAGCTGATACAGTATCACCTGTTCTATGTGACTCTTATCACCTGATACAGAATCACCTGTTCTATGTGACTCTTATCAGTTGATACAGTATCACCTGTTCTATGTGACTCTTATCAGCTGATACAGTATCACCTGTTCTATGTGACTCTTATCACCTGATACAGTATCACCTGTTCTATGTGACTCTTATCACCTGTTCTATGTGACTCTTATCACCTGATACACTATCACCTGTTCTATGTGACTCTTATCACCTGATACAGAATCACCTGTTCTATGTGACTCTTATCACCTGATACAGTATCACCTGTTCTATGTGACTCTTATCACCTGATACAGTATCACCTGTTCTATGTGACTCTTATCAGTTGATACAGTATCACCTGTTCTATGTGAGTCTTATCACCTGATACAGTATCACCTGTTCTTTGTGACTCTTATCAGTTGATACAGTATCACCTGTTCTATGCGACTCTTATCAGTTGATACAGTATCACCTGTTCTATGTGACTCTTATCACCTGATACAGTATCACCTGTTCTATGTGACTCTTATCACCTGATACAGTATCACCTGTTCTATGTGACTCTTATCACCTGTTCTATGTGACTCTTATCACCTGATACAGTATCACCTGTTCTATGTGACTCTTATCAGTTGGTACAGTATCACCTGTTCTATGCGACTCTTATCACCTGATACAGTATCACCTGTTCTATGTGACTCTTATCACCTGATACAGTATCACCTGTTCTATGTGACTCTTATCAGCTGATACAGTATCACCTGTTCTATGTGACTCTTATCACCTGATACAGAATCACCTGTTCTATGTGACTCTTATCAGTTGATACAGTATCACCTGTTCTATGTGACTTATCACCTGATACAGTATCACCTGTTCTATGTGACTCTTATCAGTTGATACAGTATCACCTGTTCTATGTGACTCTTATCAGTTGGTACAGTATCACCTGTTCTATGTGACTCTTATCACCTGATACAGTATCACCTGTTCTATGTGACTCTTATCACCTGATACAGTATCACCTGTTCTATGTGACTCTTATCACCTGATACAGAATCACCTGTTCTATGTGACTCTTATCACCTGATACAGTATCACCTGTTCTATGTGACTCTTATCACCTGATACAGTATCACCTGTTCTATGTGACTCTTATCACCTGATACAGTATCACCTGTTCTATGTGACTCTTATCAGTAGATACAGTATCACCTGTTCTATGTGACTCTTATCACCTGATACAGTATCACCTGTTCTATGTGTCTCTTATCACCTGATACAGTATCACCTGTTCTATGTGACTCTTATCAGTTGGTACAGTATCACCTGTTCTATGTGACTCTTATCACCTGATACAGTATCACCTGTTCTATGTGACTCTTATCACCTGATACAGTATCACCTGTTCTATGTGACTCTTATCACCTGTTCTATGTGACTCTTATCACCTGATACAGTATCACCTGTTCTATGTGACTCTTATCACCTGATACAGTATCACCTGTTCTATGTGACTCTTATCACCTGATACAGTATCACCTGTTCTATGTGACTCTTATCAGTAGATACAGTATCACCTGTTCTATGTGACTCTTATCACCTGATACAGTATCACCTGTTCTATGTGACTCTTATCAGTAGATACAGTATCACCTGTTCTATGTGACTCTTATCACCTGATACAGTATCACCTGTTCTATGTGTCTCTTATCACCTGATACAGTATCACCTGTTCTATGTGACTCTTATCAGTTGGTACAGTATCACCTGTTCTATGTGACTCTTATCACCTGATACAGTATCACCTGTTCTATGTGACTCTTATCACCTGATACAGTATCACCTGTTCTATGTGACTCTTATCACCTGTTCTATGTGACTCTTATCACCTGATACAGTATCACCTGTTCTATGTGACTCTTATCACCTGATACAGTATCACCTGTTCTATGTGACTCTTATCACCTGATACAGTATCACCTGTTCTATGTGACTCTTATCAGTAGATACAGTATCACCTGTTCTATGTGACTCTTATCACCTGATACAGTATCACCTGTTCTATGTGACTTATCACCTGATACAGTATCACCTGTTCTATGTGACTCTTATCACCTGATACAGAATCACCTGTTCTATGTGACTCTTATCAGTTGATACAGTATCACCTGTTCTATGTGACTCTTATCACCTGATACAGTATCACCTGTTCTATGTGACTCTTATCACCTGATACAGTATCACCTGTTCTATGTGTCTCTTATCAGTTGATACAGTGTCACCTGTTCTATGTGACTCTTATCAGTTGATACAGTATCACCTGTTCTATGTGACTCTTATCACCTGATACAGTATCACCTGTTCTATGTGACTCTTATCACCTGATACAGTATCACCTGTTCTATGTGACTCTTATCACCTGATACAGTATCACCTGTTCTATGTGACTCTTATCACCTGATACAGTATCACCTGTTCTATGTGACTCTTATCAGTTGATACAGTATCACCTGTTCTATGTGACTCTTATGACCTGATACAGTGTCACCTGTTCTATGTGACTCTTATCACCTGATACAGTATCACCTGTTCTATGTGACTCTTATCACCTGATACAGTATCACCTGTTCTATGTGACTCTTATCAGTTGATACAGTATCACCTGTTCTATATGACTCTTATGACCTGATACAGTATCACCTGTTCTATGTGACTCTTATCAGTTGATACAGTATCACCTGTTCTATGTGACTCTTATCACCTGATACAGTATCACCTGTTCTATGTGACTCTTATCAGTTGATACAGTATCACCTGTTCTATGTGACTCTTATCACCTGATACAGTATCACCTGTTCTATGTGACTCTTTTCACCTGTTCTATGTGACTCTTATCACCTGATACAGTATCCCCTGTTCTATGTGACTCTTATCACCTGATACAGTATCACCTGTTCTATGTGTCTCTTATCAGTTGATACAGTATCACCTGTTCTATGTGACTCTTATCACCTGATACAGTATCACCTGTTCTATGTGTCTCTTATCAGTTGATACAGTATCACCTGTTCTATGTGACTCTTATCAGTTGATACAGTATCACCTGTTCTATGTGACTTATCACCTGATACAGTATCACCTGTTCTATGTGACTCTTATCACCTGATACAGTATCACCTGTTCTATGTGACTCTTATCAGTTGATACAGTATCACCTGTTCTATGTGAGTCTTATCACCTGATACAGTATCACCTGTTCTATGTGACTCTTATCAGTTGATACAGTATCACCTGTTCTATGTGACTTATCACCTGATACAGTATCACCTGTTCTATGTGACTCTTATCAGTTGATACAGTATCACCTGTTCTATGTGTCTCTTATCAGTTGATACAGTATCACCTGTTCTATGTGACTCTTATCACCTGATACAGTATCACCTGTTCTATGTGACTTATCACCTGATACAGTATCACCTGTTCTATGTGACTCTTATCAGTTGATACAGTATCACCTGTTCTATGTGACTCTTATCAGTTGATACAGTATCACCTGTTCTATGTGACTCTTATCACCTGATACAGTATCACCTGTTCTATGTGACTCTTATCACCTGATACAGTATCACCTGTTCTATGTGACTCTTATCACCTGATACAGTATCACCTGTTCTATGTGACTCTTATCACCTGATACAGTATCACCTGTTCTATGTGACTCTTATCACCTGTTCTATGTGACTCTTATCACCTGATACAGTATCACCTGTTCTATGTGACTCTTATCACCTGATACAGAATCACCTGTTCTATGTGACTCTTATCACCTGTTCTATGTGACTCTTATCACCTGATACAGTATCACCTGTTCTATGTGACTTTTATCACCTGATACAGTATCACCTGTTCTATGTGACTCTTATCACCTGTTCTATGTGACTCTTATCACCTGATACAGTATCACCTGTTCTATGTGACTCTTACCACCTGATACAGTATCACCTGTTCTATGTGACTCTTATCAGTTGATACAGTATCACCTGTTCTATGTGACTCTTATCAGCTGATACAGTATCACCTGTTCTATGTGACTCTTATCAGTTGATACAGTATCACCTGTTCTATGTGACTCTTATCACCTGATACAGTATCACCTGTTCTATGTGACTCTTATCACCTGATACAGTATCACCTGTTCTATGTGACTCTTATCACCTGATACAGTATCACCTGTTCTATGTGACTCTTATCACCTGATACAGTATCACCTGTTCTATGTGACTCTTATCACCTGTTCTATGTGACTCTTATCACCTGATACAGTATCACCTGTTCTATGTGACTCTTATCACCTGATACAGAATCACCTGTTCTATGTGACTCTTATCACCTGTTCTATGTGACTCTTATCACCTGATACAGTATCACCTGTTCTATGTGACTCTTATCACCTGATACAGTATCACCTGTTCTATGTGACTCTCATCACCTGTTCTATGTGACTCTTATCACCTGATACAGTATCACCTGTTCTATGTGACTCTTACCACCTGATACAGTATCACCTGTTCTATGTGACTCTTATCAGTTGATACAGTATCACCTGTTCTATGTGACTCTTATCAGTTGATACAGTATCACCTGTTCTATGTGACTCTTATCAGTTGATACAGTATCACCTGTTCTATGTGACTCTTATCACCTGATACAGTATCACCTGTTCTATGTGACTCTTATCACCTGATACAGTATCACCTGTTCTATGTGACTCTTATCACCTGATACAGTATCACCTGTTCTATGTGACTCTTTTCACCTGTTCTATGTGACTCTTATCACCTGTTCTATGTGACTCTTATCACCTGATACAGTATCACCTGTTCTATGTGACTCTTATCACCTGATACAGAATCACCTGTTCTATGTGACTCTTATCACCTGATACAGTATCACCTGTTCTATGTGACTCTTATCACCTGATACAGTATCACCTGTTCTATGTGACTGTTATCAGTTGATACAGTGTCACCTGTTCTATGTGACTCTTATCACCTGATACAGTATCACCTGTTCTATGTGACTCTTATCAGTTGATACAGTATCACCTGTTCTATGTGACTCTTATCACCTGATACAGTATCACCTGTTCTATGTGACTCTTATCACCTGATACAGTATCACCTGTTCTATGTGACTCTTATCACCTGATACACTGTCACCTGTTCTATGTGACTCTTATCAGTTGATACAGTATCACCTGTTCTATGTGACTCTTATCACCTGATACAGTATCACCTGTTCTATGTGACTCTTATCAGTTGATACAGTGTCACCTGTTCTATGTGACTCTTATCACCTGATACAGTATCACCTGTTCTATGTGACTCTTATCACCTGATACAGTGTCACCTGTTCTATGTGACTCTTATCACCTGATACAGTATCACCTGTTCTATGTGACTTATCACCTGATACAGTATCACCTGTTCTATGTGACTCTTATCACCTGTTCTATGTGACTCTTATCACCTGATACAGTATCACCTGTTCTATGTGACTCTTATCACCTGTTCTATGTGACTCTTATCACCTGATACAGTATCACCTGTTCTATGTGACTCTTATCACCTGTTCTATGTGACTCTTACCACCTGATACAGTATCACCTGTTCTATGTGACTCTTATCAGCTGATACAGTATCACCTGTTCTATGTGACTCTTATCACCTGATACAGTATCACCTGTTCTATGTGACTCTTATCACCTGATACAGTATCACCTGTTCTATGTGACTCTTATCACCTGATACAGTATCACCTGTTCTATGTGACTCTTATCACCTGTTCTATGTGACTCTTATCACCTGTTCTATGTGACTCTTATCACCTGTTCTATGTGACTCTTATCACCTGTTCTATGTGACTCTTATCACCTGTTCTATGTGACTCTTATCACCTGTTCTATGTGACTCTTATCACCTGTTCTATGTGACTCTTATCACCTGATACAGTATCACCTGTTCTATGTGACTCTTATCACCTGATACAGTATCACCTGTTCTATGTGACTCTTATCACCTGTTCTATGTGACTCTTATCACCTGTTCTATGTGACTCTTATCACCTGTTCTATGTGACTCTTATCACCTCTTCTATGTGACTCTTATCAGTTGATACAGTATCACCTGTTCTATGTGACTCTTATCAGTTGATACAGTATCACCTGTTCTATGTGACTCTTTACACCTGATACAGTATCACCTGTTCTATGTGACTCTTATCACCTGATACAGTATCACCTGTTCTATGTGACTCTTATCAGCTGATACAGTATCACCTGTTCTATGTGACTCTTACCACCTGATACAGTATCACCTGTTCTATGTGACTCTTATCACCTGATACAGTATCACCTGTTCTATGTGACTCTTATCAGTTGATACAGTATCACCTGTTCTATGTGACTCTTATCAGTTGATACAGTATCACCTGTTCTATGTGACTCTTATCACCTGATACAGTATCACCTGTTCTATGTGACTCTTATCACCTGATACACTGTCACCTGTTCTCGGTGACTCTCATCACCTGATACAGTATCACCTGTTCTATGTGACTCTTATCACCTGATACAGTGTCACCTGTTCTATGTGACTCTTATCACCTGATACAGAATCACCTGTTCTATGTGACTCTTATCACCTGATACAGTATCACCTGTTCTATGTGACTCTTATCAGTTGATACAGTATCACCTGTTCTATGTGACTCTTATCAGTTGGTACAGTATCACCTGTTCTATGTGACTCTTATCACCTGATACAGTATCACCTGTTCTGTGTGACTCTTATCACCTGATACAGTATCACCTGTTCTATGTGACTCTTATGACCTGATACAGTATCACCTGTTCTATGTGACTCTTATCAGTTGATACAGTATCACCTGTTCTATGTGACTCTTATCACCTGATACAGTATCACCTGTTCTATGTGACTTATCACCTGATACAGTATCACCTGTTCTATGTGACTCTTATCACCTGTTCTATGTGACTCTTATCACCTGATACAGTATCACCTGTTCTATGTGACTCTTATCACCTGTTCTATGTGTCTCTTACCACCTGATACAGTATCACCTGTTCTATGTGACTCTTATCAGCTGATACAGTATCACCTGTTCTATGTGACTCTTATCACCTGATACAGTATCACCTGTTCTATGTGACTCTTATCACCTGATATAGTATCACCTGTTCTATGTGACTCTTATCACCTGTTCTATGTGACTCTTATCACCTGTTCTATGTGACTCTTATCACCTGTTCTATGTGACTCTTATCACCTGTTCTATGTGACTCTTATCACCTGTTCTATGTGACTCTTATCACCTGTTCTATGTGACTCTTATCACCTGATACAGTATCACCTGTTCTATGTGACTCTTATCAGTTGATACAGTATCACCTGTTCTATGTGACTCTTGTCACCTGATACAGTATCACCTGTTCTATGTGACTCTTATCACCTGATACAGTATCACCTGTTCTATGTGACTCTTATCACCTGATACAGTATCACCTGTTCTATGTGACTCTTATCACCTGATACAGTATCACCTGTTCTATGTGACTCTTATCACCTGATACAGTATCACCTGTTCTATGTGACTCTTATCAGTTGATACAGTATCACCTGTTCTATGTGACTCTTATCACCTGTTCTATGTGACTCTTATCACCTGATACAGTATCACCTGTTCTATGTGACTCTTATCACCTGATACAGTATCACCTGTTCTATGTGACTCTTATCACCTGATACAGTATCACCTGTTCTATGTGACTCTTATCACCTGATACAGTATCACCTGTTCTATGTGACTCTTATCAGTAGATACAGTATCACCTGTTCTATGTGACTCTTGTCAGTTGATACAGTATCACCTGTTCTATGTGACTCTTATCAGTTGATACAGTATCACCTGTTCTATGTGACTCTTATCACCTGATACAGTATCACCTGTTCTATGTGACTCTTATCACCTGATACAGTATCACCTGTTCTATGTGACTCTTATCAGTTGATACAGTATCACCTGTTCTATGTGACTCTTATCACCTGATACAGTATCACCTGTTCTATGTGACTCTTATCACCTGATACAGTATCACCTGTTCTATGTGACTCTTATCAGTTGATACAGTATCACCTGTTCTATGTGACTCTTATCACCTGATACAGTATCACCTGTTCTATGTGACTTATCACCTGATACAGTATCACCTGTTCTATGTGACTCTTATCACCTGATACAGTATCACCTGTTCTATGTGACTCTTATCACCTGTTCTATGTGACTCTTATCACCTGATACAGTATCACCTGTTCTATGTGACTCTTATCACCTGATACAGTATCACCTGTTCTATGTGACTCTTATCACCTGTTCTATGTGACTCTTATCACCTGATACAGTATCACCTGTTCTATGTGACTCTTATCACCTGATACAGTATCACCTGTTCTATGTGACTCTTATCACCTGTTCTATGTGACTCTTATCACCTGATACAGTATCACCTGTTCTATGTGACTCTTATCACCTGATACAGTATCACCTGTTCTATGTGACTCTTATCACCTGATACAGTATCACCTGTTCTATGTGACTCTTATCACCTGTTCTATGTGACTCTTATCACCTGATACAGTATCACCTGTTCTATGTGACTTATCACCTGATACAGTATCACCTGTTCTATGTGACTCTTATCACCTGATACAGTATCACCTGTTCTATGTGACTCTTATCACCTGATACAGTATCACCTGTTCTATGTGACTCTTATCAGTTGATACAGTATCACCTGTTCTATGTGACTCTTATCAGTTGATACAGTATCACCTGTTCTATGTGACTCTTATCACCTGATACAGTATCACCTGTTCTATGTGACTCTTATCAGTTGATACAGTATCACCTGTTCTATGTGACTCTTATCACCTGATACAGTATCACCTGTTCTATGTGACTCTTATCACCTGATACAGTATCACCTGTTCTATGTGACTCTTATCACCTGATACAGTATCACCTGTTCTATGTGACTTTTATCACCTGATACAGTATCACCTGTTCTATGTGACTCTTATCACCTGTTCTATGTGACTCTTATCACCTGATACAGTATCACCTGTCTCTCTGCTTGACATTCATCAGCTTACAGTGTCTCAAGGAAATTCAAATAATGAGAAGAATATATTGTTATATACAACCCAGGTAATTCAGTAGTGTATTGTACACTATCGTTCTAAATGGTAACAAATATAGAGACTCTTTCTACTTTGTCCCATTGAAGCACACTGGCCATTGGAGAATGAGGATGTAGTATTTACAGCCACATCCATTTAGGGTTTGGTTTTACCTTCCAACATAAATTTATATCAAATCAAAAACAAATCAAATGTTATTAGTCACATGCGCCGAATACAACAAGTGTAGACCTTACCGTGAAATACTTACTTACAAGCCCTTAACCAACAATGCAATTCAAGAAATATATATATATTTTTTTAAATGTACTGAATAAACTAAAGTATTAAATAAAAATCTTTATCCAGTTTGAGGTACGTAATCAGCTGTAGTGATGTCCAGAAGCTCTTTTCAGTCAATAGGCTGCCAAATAGGCTCCCTCCCTCCTGGTAAACTAGGACTGACTGTGACCTCTTACACAATATAGACACAGTGTTATAGATTCAGGATAACAAAAACAATATTGAGAATATAGTGAAATAAACAGCAAAGGATAGCCTACATCCCAAAGCACATAGGGTTCTGGTCAAAGGTAGTGCACTATATAGGGAATAGGGTTCTGGTCAAAGGTAGTGCACTAGATAGGGAATAAGGTTCTGGTCAAAGGTAGTGCACTAGATAGGGAATAGGGTTCTGGTCAAAGGTAGTGCACTATATAGGGAATAGGGTTCTGGTCAAAGGTAGTGCACTAGATAGGGAATAGGGTTCTGTTTTAAGGTAGTGCACTAGATAGGGAATAGGGTTCTGTTCAAAGGTAGTGCACTAGATGGGGAATAGGGTTCTGTTCAAAGGTAGTGCACTATATAGGGAATAGGGTTCTGGTCAAAGGTAGTGCACTATATAGGGAATAGGGTTCTGGTCAAAGGTAGTGCACTAGATAGGGAACAGGGTGCCATTAGGGATACATGTGTTGGCCAATAATAATGAAGAGAATAGAGTCAGATGACCAGGAAGGAGGGACATCATTGACTATTCCCCATTAGCCCACTTACAATGCTACCGCTGTGTAATTGGCTGTACTGCTGTAGTTACTTCCTTGTTGCAATTACCTACGTTATTTCCTACCCTGTGTTTTTACGTCCCTGGAATAATACCTGTTACCTGTAATGTTATTCAAGAGTATTAGGAAATACTAAAACCACGGGAACAAT
Organism: Salvelinus fontinalis; assembly: GCF_029448725.1. Lineage (NCBI taxonomy): Eukaryota > Metazoa > Chordata > Actinopteri > Salmoniformes > Salmonidae > Salvelinus > Salvelinus fontinalis. The sequence continues at coordinate 80,601,580 of NC_074670.1, forward strand.
ACTACATTCACTTCTCTAATCCATGTATTTACAATATAAAGCCTTTGATGATGGCTGTGGACTAATGTTCGTTTTTTTTTCTCCAGATGTAAGTGGTATATTTTAGAAACACTAGTTACAAAGGCTCTAAACTGATAACACTTGTAATGCTCCCCTATCTTTGCGTTCAGAGCCTTTGATTGTGCATTCATTGGTGATTTCACGCATCTTTCACCCTTGAGTCATTCATGATAAATCAACATTTTCTGTTATATACCCTTGAGAACATTTAGTTTAGTCCCCAATACATCAGATAATGAAATGTATCTCTACTTGTACATCACCATTTAGTCATTTTAACTACCATTTTCATCCAAAAGCACAAAATACAAGATACACATTTCAAAACTGTTATTTTTGAAGTGCTGAATATAAAGAATATTCGATGGTAAAGATAATTTTGCAAACCATATTCGACTATAACATTTTATTTTTTTCAATCACTTTGATGCAATTTTCACAAGTTTGTGGTACATTTTCACAACTCTAAGCACCTTTTCAACTGACCGAGTACAAAAAAAACAAATTTACAAAGTCACTTGTTCATTTGTTCACCAAATCACTCTTTCAAATTAGATACATATTCAATCTAAGTGTCTACTTTCCAAAATGCAATATTCCCTTTACTTTTTACATAATTTCTTTGGAATTCGTTAACAATACTAGTAACTATCACTTATTAAAACTGCTCAAAACTAATAACTACTGACCCCAAAAATGATGATGTGCCATGTTAACATATATACAGTAGTTTGAGAACTGGCTGAACACTGTACATTTCTATATTATCATTTTACAACTAATGGCGCCGGAGGGGAATGCATTTTACTGGCTCACAACCAACTATGGTATTTTGTTAGTTTTTTTCGTGTTGTTTTGTAACCTATTTGTACATAAAGTTGCTGCTACCGCCTCTTATGACCAACAGTGGGTTGCAAAACTATTCACCCCCTTGGCATTTTTGCTATTTGTTGCCTTACAACCTGGAATTAAAATGGATTTTGAGG